>NC_142811.1:12830885-13095230 GCF_049724085.1 Artemia sp. Qi Xiang Cuo
TGCCAGGGGTGGTTACCAATTTTACTGTTAAAACGGGAAATCTGATTTTCAATTATGAGAGTGGGATCTGCCAGTTTATACCTATTAATGAGGTATGTGTTACGTGTCCAGGGGGGAGTCTTAAAGGTACTTAGCATATTTAAAAAATATTGCTCGAAGTTTCTGTTTAGTGGCGCATGGAAATGTTCACCAAAAAGGGCTCAGGTATAAAAAATGGGGCAATGCTAGTGCAGTATACAGCCGAGCAAGGATAAACCGGTTGAAGCTGAACTTCGTTGCAACCAATCTGCTGTATGCAAAACCGGTACGCTTTTCGAGATGTTGAATTAATAGCTGTCGTGTGTGTCTCAGCGTTTTACCAATCGGTAGTCCAAGATAAATGATGTGATCTGCTGGCTTAATACTTGTCTGTCCAAGGTCTATGGTAGGCGGGACTTGGTTTTCGGGCCAATTAAACAGTAATACCTCTGATTTTGCAGCGTTAAATTCTAGGCCTATCGCAGCATATTGCTTATGAAAAATAGCAAAATTGCATTCGATGCCACCAATATTCCGGCTCATATTTAAAATATCGTCAGCATAACACAGAAGAGAAAGGTCAATACCATCCAGAACACACGTTATTTGGTAATTTTCCTGTGCTGGAAGAACACTGTTATTAAAAGCCGGGGCAGAAGTAGGAGCACCTTGCCGGGCGCCTTTTCGTACTGGGACGGTTGGGTAAATTTCCCTTATATTCATCTCGGGCGAAACAACTTTTATTTGTGCCTGGAGGCTTTCATACATGTCCTTTAATGGCATTATGACATCTCGTTGGACGCCTCTCTTTCCCATTTCTAGAATAATTTGGTCGTGGATAAGGGAATCAAACGCACGCTTGACATCATGAATACCAATCGCGACCGACTCCCCTGAGCTAAAATATATATATATATATATAAAATATATATATATATATATATATATATATATATATATATATATATATATATATATATATATATATATATATATATATATATATAAAATATATATATATATATATATATATATATACATATATATATATATACAAAATATATATATATATATATATATATATATATATATATATATATATATATATATATATATATATATATATAAAAAAAAAAAAAAAAACACACACACACACACACACACACACACAGAGAGAGATATATATATATATATATATATATATATATATATATATATATATATATATATATATATATATATATATATATATATATATATATATATATATATATATATATATATATATATATATATATATATATATATATATATATATATATATATATATATATATATATATATATATAGAGAGAGAGAGAAAAAAAAAGAGAGAGAGAGAGAGAGATATATATATATATATATATATATATATATATATATATATATATATATATATATATATATATATATATATATATATATATATATATATATATATATATATATATATATATATATATATATATATATATATATATATATATATATATAAGTGTGTGTCACCTTTCAATAACAATTCGTTATGCTACAACTATTTCAAGGAATGAAAGACGATTGTAATACTCAGTTATCCATCTTCAGTATTTTCAAACAGTTCGTGGTAACGAACTGCAAGGAAGGAGCGACTCGGCTCAATTGTAACCGAAACACTAAAAAACAAATATTGGTATCAAAACGAGTTGATACCAATAGATACATAAAAAGAATTATATTTTTATGCTGATTTCAAATATATAAGTTTCGTCAAGTTTAGTTTTACCCATCAAAAGTTACCCGGCTAAGAAAATTTGCCTTATTTTCGAAAAAAGGGGGAAACACCCCCTAAAAGTCATAGAAATTTAATGACAATCACACCATCAGATTCAGCGTATCAGAGAACCTTACAATAGTAGTTTCTAGCTCCTATCTGCAAAAATGTGGAATTTGTATTTTTTGCCAGAAGAAAAATCCCGGATGCGTATTTATTTGTTGTTATTTTTTTCCCAGGGTAGATTGTATTGACCCACTGGTCCTAGAATATCGCAGGAGGGCTTCTTCAAAGGGAAATTAAAAGTTCTAGTGCCCTTTTTAAGGGACCAAAAAATGGAGGGCAACTAGGCCCCCTCTCACGTTAATTTTTTCCCAAAGTCACCCAATAAAAAAATTTAGACAGCCATTTTGTTCAGCATGGTCGAAACATATAATAACTATGTATTTGAGGATGTAAAGAACTATGTCTTTGAGGTGGTAACGAATTGTAAGTAAGGAGCGATGCTGTTCAATAGTAACAGAAACAATAACAAACAGAGTCTTGATGACAATGGATACATAAAAATAATGGAATTTTGATACTTATTCGAATATATAAAATTCATGAAACTTAACGTTACCCAACAAAGTTACGAGCCTGAGAATATTTGCCCAATTTTTGAAAAGTGGAGGAACACCCTAAGAAAATTAGGTGATCTTAAGAAAAATCTCACCATCGGATTTAGCATAGAAGAGAACCCTACTGTAGAGGTTTCAACCTCCTCCATACAAAAATGTGGAATTTTGAATTTTGCCAGAAGAAAAATCACGGATGCGTGTTTCTCTGTCTCTCTTTCTGTCTCTTTCTGTCTGTTTTTCCCTCTAAGACCTCTTTTTGTCACTAATGAAAAAAGTCTACTACTACTAGCAGCTTCATTGCTACACCACCTGAGTCAAATGCCTAGTCATAATCAATAAAGCAGTATGACTAAGCAGTAAAGACTAAAAAAGTATGATGATTGAAGCCTACATAGCTACTAATGTGACTCTTATTCCTTTTATTAAAAGGAGGTTTAAACCTCTTAAGAGCTTTCCTTACTTTTTTTTGTATTCCCAGGGGCAATGGTAGGGAACCAGTGATCCTAGAAGATTCGGAGAGGGCTCATTTGATCAGATATTAAAAGTTTTAATGTTCTTTTTAAGTGACTAAAAGTGTTGGAGGGCAGCTAACCCGATCACACACCCATTGTTGACCCTAAGGCCTCTGATCAAAGTTTTGATATAGCTATTTTAATAAGCTTAGTCAAAAGATTTTATAACTATGTCTTTGAGGATGACTTGCCCCCCAAAATCACCGGAGTAAGCTAGAGTAAGGTTCACCGGAGTAAGGGCAGTAAGCTAAGAACTTGCCCATTGTTTACATATAGTATTTGTTAGTGCTAAGTATACAGAGATTTTTTTTTTTGGGGGGGGGCGAAATATTAAAGCTTAAAACGAACGAAAATTATTGCGTATATGAGACAGGTTGCCTTCTCCTCAACACCTCGTTCCTTTCACTAAAGTTTTCTTTATAATATTCAAAAAAAGGTTTTTATTCTAATTAAACGGCCTTGTGTTTTAGGAGTCATTTTTAAATAATTGGATCGAAATTTCTGTTCGTTTTAAGTTCTAATATTACTCCTTAATTTCATTTGGTAAAATTTGTGTGTTTTTTTTTATATTAATTCATAATCAAAACGAATTTAAGTCATTGCATAGTTATTGAGTGCAATTACAGCGTAAAATAGAAAGGTTAGAGGTATTCTTGTCAATCATAGGCAGCGCGATAGCACTGCCTAAGTAAAGAACGATGTGGGCACAATGTATTATTTATTTTTGTTTTTTCTTCTTTTTCTTCTCCATACCCGGGCACTTCGTATCGAAGGAGTTGTAGTAGAAACTTCGAAAAGGGCTCATTCGATTGAAAATTAGAGTGGCCAGTGCCCTTTTTAATAGTCGAAAGTGACTCGAGGGCAACTAGGCCCCCCCCGCCCCTTATACCCCCAAACACATCCAATCAAAATTTTTAGATAGCCATTTTGTTCAGCGTAGTTGATTTCCCGATAGAAAGTATCTTTTTGAGGAGGACACTCCCCCAAAACCCTCGGGGCAAGGGTTTTAAGTTTTGCCCTTGGCCATATAAGGTTTTTATAGAAGGCATTGTCGTAGAAACTTCAAAAAAGGCTCATTCGATTGGAAATTCAAAGGCCTAGTGCCCTTTTTAATAGTAAAAAGTGATTGGACGGCAAATAGCCCCCCCCCCCCCCAACGCCCATCATTCCCTTAAACGTATCCAATCAAAATTTTGAGATAGCCATTTTGTTCAGCATAGTTGATTTCCAGATAGAAAATATCTTTTTGAGAAGGACACTTCCCCACAACCCTCGGGGCAAGGGTTGTAAGTCATGCCCTGGGGGCATATAAGGTTTTTACAGAAGGCGTTGTCATAGAAACTTCAAAAAAGGTTCATTCAATTGGAAATTCGAAGGGCTAGTGCCCTTTTTGATAGTCGAAAGTGCTTGGAGGGCAACTAGCCCCCCCCCCACGCCCATCATTCCACCAAACACATCCAATCAAAATTTTGAGATAGCTATTTTGTTCAGCGTAGTTGACTACCAGATAGAAAATATCTTTTCGAGGAGGACACTCCCCCACGACCCTCGGGGCAAGGGTTTTAAGTCATGCCCTGGGGGCATATAAAGTTTTTAAAGAAGGCGTTGTCGTAGAAACTTCGAAACAGGCTCATTCGATTGGAAATTCAAAGGGCTACTGCCCTTTTTAATAGTCGAAAGTGGTTGGAGGGCAACTAGCCCCCCCCCCAGCGCCCAACCTTACCCCAAACACATCCAATCAAAATCTTGAGATAGCCATTTTGATCAGCGTAGTTGATTTCCGGATAGAAAGTATCTTTTTGAGGAGGACACTCCCCCAAAACCCTCGGGGCAAGGGTTTTAAGTTTTGCCCTTGGCCATATAAGGTTTTTATAGAAGGCATTGTCGTAGAAACTTCAAAACAGGCTCATTCGATTGGAAATTCAAAGGCCGAGTGCCCTTTTTAATAGTAAAAAGTGATTGGAAGGCAACTAGCCCCCCCCCCCAACGCCCATCATTCCCTTAAACGTATCCAATCAAAATTTTGAGATAGCCATTTTGTTCAGCGTAGTTGATTTCCAGATATAAAATATCTTTTTGAGGAGGACAATCCCCCAAAACCCTCGGGGCAAGGGTTTTAAGCTATAACCTGGGGGCATATACGGTTTTGATAGAAGACGTTGTCGTAGAAACTTCAAAAAAGGTTCATTCAATTGGAAATTCGAAGGGCTAGTGCCCTTTTTGATAGTCGAAAGTGCTTGGAGGGCAACTAGCCCCCCCCCCCACGCCCATCATTCCACCAAACACAACCAATCAAAATTTTGAGATAGCTATTTTGTTCAGCTTAGTTGACTACCAGATAGAAAATATCTTTTCGAGGAGGACACTCCCCTACGACCCTCGGGGCAAGGGTTATAAGTCATGCCCTGGGGGCATATAATATTTTTATAGAAGGCGTTGTCGTAGAAACTTCAAAAAGGCTCATTCAATTGGTAATTCAAAGGGCTAGTACACTTTTTAATAGTCGAAAATGGTTGGAGGGCACCTAGCCCCCCCCCCCCCCAGCGCCCAACATTTCCCCAAACACATCCAATCAAAATCTTGAGATAGCCATTTTGATCAGCGTAGTTGATTTCCACATAGAGAATATCTTTTTGAGAAGGACACTCCCCCACAACCCTCGGGGCAAGGGTTTTAAGTTATGCCCTGGGGGCATATAAGGTTTTTATAGAAGGTGTTATCTTAGAAACTTCAAAAAGGCTGATTCGATTGGAAATTCAAAGGGCTAGTGCTCTTTTTAATAGTCGAAAGCGATTGGAAGGTAACTAGCCCCCCCCCCCCCCCACGACCACCTTTTCCCCAAACACATCCAATCAAAATTTTGAGATAGCCATTTTGTTCAGCGTAGCTGATTTCCAGATAGAAAATATCTTTTTTAGGAGGAAACTCCCCCACAACCCTCAAGGCAAGGGTATTAAGTTATGCCCTGGGGGCATATAAGGTTTTTATAGAAGGCGTTGTCGTAGAAACTTTTAAAAAGGCTCATTCGATTGGAAATGCAAAGGGCTAGTGCTCTTTTTAATAGTTGAAAGTGATTGGAAGGTAAATAACCCCCCCCCCCACGACCACCTTTTCCCCAAACACATCCAATCAAAATTTTGACGTAGCCATTTTGTTTAGTGTAGTTGATTTCCAGATAGAAAATAGTTTTTGAGGAGGACACTCCCATACAACCCTCGGGGCAAGGGTTTTAAGTTATGCCCTGGGGGCATATAAGGTTTTTATAGAAGGCGTTGTCGTAGAAACTTCTAAAAAGACTCATTCGATTGCAAATTCAAAGCGCTAGTGCCCTTTTTAATAGTCGAAAGTGATTGGAGGGCAACTAGCCCCCCCATGCCCATCATTCCTCCAAACACATCCAATAAAATTTTGAGATAGCCATTTTGTTCAGCGTAGTTGCTTTCCAGATAGAAAATATCTTTTTGAGGAGGACACTCCTCCACAACCCTCGAGACAAGGTTTGTAAGTTATGCCCTGGGGGCATATAAGGTTTTTATGCAAGGTGTTGTCGTAGAAACTTCAAAAAAGGCTCATTGTATTGTAAATTCAAAGGGCTAGTGGCCTTTTTAATAGTCGAAAGTGATTGGAGGGCAACAAACCCCCCTCTTACGCCCACCTTTTCCCCAAATACATCCAATCAAAATTTTGAGATAGCCACATTATTCAACTTAGTGTCAGTTTCTTGAAATCTGGTTTTCAAAGATGAAAACCCACCCAAAGACCTCAGGACAAGGGTTGTAAGTTAAGACCTAGGGGAATATAAAGTTTTTACATAACGCATTGTCGTAGAAACTACAAAAACGGCTCATTCGATTAGAAATTGAAATGGCTAGTGCCCTTTTCAATAGTTGAAAGTAATTGGAACGCAACTGGCACCCCTTTCACGCCCATCATTTCCCCAAGCACATCCAATCAAAATTTTGAGATAGCGATTTTGTTCCATGTAGTTAAAGTTCAGGAAATTATACCTTTGAGCAGGACACTCCCCTCACAATCTCCAGGGCAAGGGTTATAAGTTATGCCCTGGGGGTATGTAAGTTTTTTATTGAAATGTTTGTCGTAGAAACTTGAAAAAGGGCTCATTCTATTTGAAATTCAAAGGTCTAGTGCCCTCTTTAATAGTCGAAAGTGATTTGAGGGCAACTAGCCCCCCTATCTCGCCCACCTTTTCCCCAAACATATCCAATGAAAAATTTTAGGTAGCCTTTTTTTTCAGGGTTGTGGATTTCCAGATAGAAATTATGTTTATGAGGAGGACACTCCCCACCGACCTCAGGGCAAGGGTTGTAAGTTATGCCCTGTGGGCATATAAGGTTTTTATAGAACGTGTCGTCGTAAAAACTTCAAAAAGGGCTCATTCGATTGGAAATTGAAATGGCTAGTGCCCTTTTTAATAGTCAAAAGTGATTGGATGGCAACTAACACCCCTTCCACACCCACCATTTCCCCAAACATATCTAATCGAAATTTTTATATAGCCATTTTGTTCCACGCAGTTAAAGTTCAGGAAATAATATTCAGGAATAATACAAATGAATTTGCATTGTCAGTTTAATATACATATACTGATATTTAGTAATCAAAATGTTAATATTATTTGATTTATTAAAGTTATAAAAATAAAAACATTTGTATTTTTTTTCAGTCAAGTGTAAATAATGTTCTGGCCTTGGGAAGGCATAGGGGTTTTGAGCCCAACTTATGTTAATTTATACCCGTTTTGAGTTTGACTCGCTTATTTATTGTAATTTCTGTTCGTTTTGGGTTTCATTTATTTATCGATGCAGATTTGTGGTAGTTTCTTGCTTGGTAGATTATTTGATTTTATTTTTGCTCATTTTTTATTTAATGGAGTTCTTTACTTTTCTTTGAAAAACTTATTTTGTTGAAAAAGTTTTTTTAATCGATACATTAAAAGTCCATCCTGTAAAACAGAATTTAAAAGAGCTTTAATTTCTTATTAGATCCCTCCTTGCAAGACTTGAGGCTGCATTAATAGCTTTTAAAAGATTCTCTTACCTTCGACTTATTTTCAGATATTTCACATTTATTACCTTCTAAGGGTAATCTATTGTACTTTTGCGTATTGCGGGACAAGACATGAACGCCACATTCAGAAGACTCCTTATGGTTGACTCCCCTCGGTGGCAGTCTTGTGTCAGCTCTTCGACAAACCGGATCCACCAGCTCTCTCCTCTTTTGTCAAACCTTCAAAACCTGACTTATTTTATATCAGCTAATCATCGTGACTTATTTTAGGACAACACTTTGAATTTGTAGACATGTGGTATCATGGTATTGTGTAGACAAACTAGCATAGTTTGCTTTCTGCACAATAGATTTTCCAAAACTCCCTGCCCCCCCCCCCCTCCCACTAGATTTTTAAGCGGATATTTAGATTATAAATTTGAGATATGATGGTTCAAGCTTAAACTTTGAAATTTAATCCTAACGATTGTTGTACGAAAGAATTGTTTGGGTGTTTTTTTTTTTCAAAAAATATGTTTGTTTCAAACATCACAATCTTTTGTTAATGCTCACTCTATTTTGTTAATTGGTTTTCATTTACCCAAAAATGGCCAAAATATGGAATTTTTTGCGGTTCTTAATAGCTTTAATTAAACTATTAATACATGTTTTTTGAATTTGAGATTTGAATCAAATCAATGACACTTTTTGCTGTAAAAGCAGTTGAAAAAACGTTTGCTGTTGGAGCTAAGAAAATCAGATACATAAGCAAACTCTGCAATAGAAGGCTTACTGCTGCAATATGTTTAGATTTCAGCACCAAGAAATCTACTTTTTAAATGTTTATACTACTTTCTATTTAGGCATAAAGCCAAAGGCGAAAAGCTATTACCGATCTCATCGACTTGCACTATGGTTATCCTTGATACCAGAGTTACATCGGCCATCAGGTATGTTTCATTATTTAATTTTTATTCTCTTAAGGGCTGGGCATACGTAGCTGATTTCGGGAACCGATTTCAGCATCAGTGGACGAACGATAGTGGTAAGAAAAATTGGTTGAAAAAAAAAAATTTATTGCGCGAGATTTTCAAAACAAAAAAATCATGGACATAAATAGTCAAGTGGAGTTTATTAATAGTTGCATAATTGATCTGAGCTTAATTATTAGTTTAGCTCTCAGCTCAGTAGCGGGCTCTTTCACCACAGACATCTCTGGCTGACTGTTTATTTGTATCCCTATTTTAATGTGATGATCATGATGGAAATCTGCGCTGATTTGTAAATCGGCGCCTAAAACTAGAAAAATTTTTCAAGCTCAAATCGACGCTGATTTCTTTTAAAATCGGCGCTGATTTGGAAATCAGTTCCCGAAATCAGCTATGTGTGCCCAGCCCTTTAGACTGTAACTTTAATAAAAAAAAAATTGATTGTAGCTTTTATGTCCACAATTAGTCATAATTTGACGCATCAAGTAAATAATAAGAATGAATTCTCTACTGTTAAGTCTTTTGTTGATAAACTTTAACATTTAGACATTTTTGAAATGCATAAAATATCTTTATTGAAGATAGCTTTAATTCAAGGACTTTTCTTTCTTTATTGAAATTATAGAAATAGCAGAACATTGCTCAATAAAAACCTTGCCGTGATGAAAAATTTAATAAGCATATCTTCCCAAGGGAAAGCTTGTGAAATTCTTTATAAAACAACAGAAATATGCTTGATTCCTCAATTAGAAAGAAATTATTATCCAATAACAAAACAAAAACAAGCACAAAATAAACTGTTCATAAAAAGAGCCAGTAAACTTTACGGGCTCCGCCGTATTCCCCTTAGAAAATACCCCTCTCCCTGATAAAAATTCCCGCCCGAAAACTCTCCCACTGAAAATCCCTCCCGCGGAATATCTTCCCAGAAATCCCTTCTCCCGACAATTCCCCCTGGAAAATTCTCCCCACTTGTAAAAGCAAGCAACTAAGGGGAAATTAAGTCAAACAGAAAGTATTAATAAAAAATAGATTCTGAAATATTCTACAAATATTCTAAGACACATGTGGAATATATTTTTTTAGCTTTATCTCACTTTAAGGGCGGGCTACAGCGACAAAGTTTCCCAGTTCCCCAAAAGGGATCTATCCATGATGAGTGTGATGTTCTTAAGAAATATTGTGAGACTTATTTATACAAGGCTTGTATACATAGGTTGATAGGAGGTTTAGCCTACAGAACGGTTTTAATGTCGATTTTTAAATCTTTTCTCTATTTTATTTCAAACATTCATATGTAGCTATAAATTCTCTTTTTAGAAACTAACGAAATACAATAATTTCCTAATAATTTACATATCCTAATTAGTTAATTTTGTAGCAAAATTTATATCACATTGCCAATATTTAAATTTTTCTGTCATCCCATTATCAGCAGATCATGTGTAATCCTATCTAATAATGCTAAGTTCAGACGCACGTAGTTTGGACTAACTTCTTGAGAGCCCTTCACTCTCAAAAGAAAAAATTTCAATTTCAATTTCTTGATTTTTGGAAAAATTTCAAGGTGAATTTGACAGAATTCAAAGTATCAGTAACGTCGAAATAAAAACAGTTCCGCCTCTTGGAGCCATCTTCTGTCTAGTTATTAAATAAAAAAACAAGTTTTTTTAACTGAAAGTAAGGAACGACGTTGAAACTTAAAACGAACAGAAATTATTCCGTATATGAAAGGGGCTGTCCCCTCCTCAACGCCTCGCTCTTTACGCTAAAGTTTTTTTATTGTTTAAAAAAATATAGTTGTTAGAAAGTCAAAATTTAGCGTAAAGAGCGAGGCGGTGTGGAGGGGACAGCCCCCTTAATATACAGAAAAATTTATTTTCTTTTTCAGTTTTTACGTCGTTCCTTACTTTCAGTTAAAAAAAAACTTGTTTTTTTTTTATTTAATTTTTGAACGTTTTTGAATTAATGCAGGTTTTGATTTTGGCTCCCCGTACATGAATAATTAAAACAAAATTTGCATATTATAATTGGTTAAATGGCTTTCTCGAAACTTTTTTAATTTTATTTACGAACGTTTTTATTAGTAATAAATATACGTAACTTAGAATTAACTTACGTAACGAACTTCTATATTCATAAATTTTTATCACGTATATTAGAGGGTTCGCCCCCTAGTCAATACCCTGCTCTTTAAACTATGTTCGAATTTTTTCCAGTTCTTTAAAAATGACCTCTTAATCACAATCAGTTGATCAGTTGAAAAACTTGTTTTTTTTTATTTAATTCCTGATCTTTTTCTTTAATAATGCTGGGAAATCCGGCGCCCCCTTCATAGCAATGTCCCTTCCCCCATGAAAACTTCCTTCATGGAAAGATCCTTCCATATAGCCCCCGACCCTCTCCTTCCCCCACCTACCAGAAAAAATCTCCTCTGAAAAAGTCTGTATACATCCCAATAACCAATACTATATGTTAACATTGAGTAAAGTTAATAACTTTCAGCCCTCCACCTGGGGACTTTGGAGGATCAAGACATCCTAAAAGACTTTTTATCATATTTTCGACTATGCTGAACAAAATGGCGATCTCAAAATTTTGATCGGGTGACTTTGGGAAAAAAATGAGTGTGGGAGGGGGCCTAGTTGCCCTCCATTTTTTTGGTCACTTAAAAAGGGCACTAGAACTTTTAATTTCTGTTCCAATGAGCCCTCCTACGATATTCTAGGATGACTGGGTCGATACAATCACCCCTGGGGAAAAAAAAACAAACAAACAAACAAACAAACAAATAAACACGCATCCGTGATCTTTCTTCTGGCAGAAAATGGAAAATTCCACATTTTTGTAGATAGGAGCTTGAAACCTCTACAGTAGGGTTCTCTGATACGCTGAATATGATGGTGTGATTTTCATTAACGTTCTATAACTTTTAGGGGGTCTTTCCCCCTTTTTTCGAAAATCAGCCAAATTTTCTCAGGCACGTAACTTTTGATGGGTTAGATTAAACTTAATGAAACTTATATATTTGAAATCAGAATTAAAATCTGATTCTTTTGATGTATCTATTGGTATCAAAATCCCGTTTTTTAGAGTTTCGGTTACCATTGTGCCGGGTCGCTACTTTCTTACAGTTCGTTACCACGAACTGTTTGATACCTGATGACGGTGATTTTTTTTTTTTTTTTTTGGTTGTTTCGAAATTGTGAACTTTTTATGGCACTACCACATTTTGTCTATTAGCCACGTTGAGAATTGGGAATGCATAAGCGAAATTCATTAGTTAAGTTTTACAACGCTTTTGTCAGTAAAAAAAAAATTTTTTTATTTCAACTTCACTGTCCATGGTACTTCAAAGAAATATCTCTCTATATCTTAACAATACGTTTTTTGCATTTATATTAAAAACGAAAAAAAATCCCCCCCCCCCTGAATCCTATGTTTTCGTTAATTGATGAATCGGATCCTGCGTATTTCCAGATACTGTTGCGTTTATCCTATTTCAATTTATTCCTATTCCCAACTGATTGCCAATTAATTTCTTCAGCCACCCAAATAGGCTCAATCCAGACCTGCTTTAATTTACTTTTGGAAATAGTTCAGGTATAATTTCATTAAAAGGAAGTTATCAGTATATGCAAATTTTTAATATGAAAATAGTTTACTGTTTTGAAAGTAATTTATTAGAGTATCCACAAAGACAAGATTACTACGGTATCCTATACTTTCATGTTAAGAAGTATCCTTTAATTTCATTGGTTTGCTTTTGTGACGTCAGTCCACTGTATACAAATAATAGATAATAATTATATTATTTATATACAGTGCGTCAGTCATTACACTGATGTAAGAAAATCCCATTATTGCTTGCCTTAAAATCATTTTGCGAGACTCAGCGTAAACCGACCGTCACAAAGACAAAGGGCTCATTAGTAAATTATTACAGGGGACTAGTTTGAATTCAAAATTTGATTGGAATGATAATGAAATTTTTAGCCCCTTTTGTAAGCAAGCTTGTCAATCAAAACGGGTAGCACCACAGGGAACTCTCAAAGCTGCCAAAATGTTCAACTGATGTTTCCTTTGAGATAATTTTCAGCGTTTTCCTTGCAGGTGTGCTAGAAAGTTTTAGTGATGTAAATTTTATTAAAATTGAATATCTCTATCTCAGGAGAAGTTAAATGGCCTTTCTAAGATTTCGATGGAAGTAGTTGTCTGCTTTTAGTTTTCTGTCATTTAACCCAATCTCTTATACAAGTTTTACGGGCTATGGTAAAACTGCACGATCGATTCTTAATAGCTTGGCCACACAAGCTAAGAAATTTTATGATGAATGAGATAATTTGAACCTTTAACGTATCAGGTAATTCTTTAGGCGTACTTCTGAAAGCCAAATAAACCCGCCATTTTATATCTGTTACTGCTATTTAAAATTTCGAGCCACTAAAAAGACTGCCAAACCTGATTGATTCTTTTCTATCAAATTCTGAGCCAGTGGAAAGAATGAAGAGCTTCGAGTCACAACATTCTTTACTGCTGAACTCTGTTTCTCTGTGGTATGTACATAATAGGCATTGTCTTTAGCCAGTTTAGAACTTTGCATAGAAAAACTGTTTTTTAAACTCGATAAACAACATGCTTTTATTCGGATCATAGCCCGACGATTTATATTTTAAAACTTTACACGATGAAATTATTATAAAAACTCTTAGTGCCCAAGAGAAATAAACTTTTTTTCCCTTTCGTCCTTAGTAATTACTAAGTTTCTCCAGATAGTTATCTCAGTCTTCCATAGACTTGTGTGCCATGATTAGTGTCTGGCTAAGTTTGGAAAAGTATTAAGCTGAAGGGATTACTGTAAAAGTCCAATCAAGTCTTGGTAGGGATAGAGGTGATTAAGGGACTGCATCTGAAAATGGATATACAGAACTTTGGCTTTGACTATATAAAACAGGCATATCTTGTAATACTTCCAAATTGGATTTTCCGTGTCTTCAAACCTTTGTAGAGACCAGAAAAATATAAGAAAGTGGGAAGATAAGTTTCTATTACAGTAATAACAGTCTAAAATGTCAATCTTCGTTGCCAAACCTCCTTGAAATGTTGCCTCAACTTTAACCTATGGATCACAGTTATAGAGCAGTAAGTTCAACTATATGTAATGATGCCTAAATGGTGAATTGTGAAAATGGTGTCTAAGTGGTGAAGGGGGTATGCTCCGCTTCACGTTTGACATTTGTCAAATTACAGACCTCGAGATATTAGTCTCTATTAGAAAGTCTATTTTTCTGTCCTTCTCTTGCCATCAAGCCTTTTAATAGCTGCTAACAACTCACTGGGGGACCAAGCCGCCTGGGGCCAACACAGATACGCACGCTCTTCCTCCATCCCAATCAATTCAAAGCTCCCTCTTTGCACTCTCTTAGGAAGTTCCCATTTTCCTTAAATCTTTCCTTGCGACTCGAATCTTTCCTTTGAAGAGCCCCAAAGGAATATTTGGAAGTGGGAAGATAAGTTTCTACGTTGCCAGAGTCCCTTGAAGTGACACCTCAACCTTGACCTAAAGGTCACAATGCAATAAATTTTACGGTGACAAACTTTTATATTCGGTTTCATATTTGATATTTGATATTATATTTGATATGTTTCGCGTTTGCCATCAAATTAAATGACTGTAGAAATGAGATATCTTGCCAAAACAAATATAAAACAGTTAAGCTTTAGGGTGGTTTTAAGGGTTCTCTGTATCTATTATTTGCGATTCAATAACCAAAACTAGTACACCGGACCTAACTTCCCACAAAGCTGAGATCCAACTACCATTTCTGTTATAGTCTTCATGACAAAATTTTGGCACAAACTCCCTCTGCAAAGACTGGATCGGGCACATAGTTCAAAAAGGAACAAAGTGACACAGAACTCTCAAAACTTAATCAGCTTCTTTTGAGTTCGTCAAATTATTTTTGCACATATCTTCACTGCAATCCTTTAAACAACCTCCCAATCCCCATAGATATAGGATTTGGATCAAAAAAATTAATAGTAAAGTGCAAGCTCTTATATCTCATGAAATTTGAGTGAAATAAAATAATTTTATCTTGAAAATAACGGGAAAACACGAATTTAAGGTTCTTCTCCCTCCATATAACTAAGATAGGGTACAAATCCCAAAAACCCACAGCTACAAGTACTGCCTTTATTTCACACTAAGTTTGGTTAAGAGCAGACGGTCTGTTCCAGGAGATGCTGTGATAACAAGAATATAGGGAGTCCTTGGCTAGAATGGGCATGGATCCCCAAAGATATGACTACGACTCTTTTACTTATCCCCATCCAAGTTTGCTTTAATTTTGGGGTTTGGGCTTGGGATTGGAACCAAGAAAGGCATAAGTTAAAAACTTGTTCTCAGTTTCAGCCAGCTTTTGCTGAATCCTGGTGATCCATTCTGATAGAGATCTGGATTACAGGAATACCATTTCCAATCCTTTTCTATATAGGGGTGGTTTACACCTGGAGAAGGCATGAGTAGGATATTACTTTTTACTTAGTTTACATAGTTGAATGGTAATTGAATAGACAGTTCTGGTAGATACTGTGACGACTAAGCTTAGGGATCCCCTCCTTGTGTATCAGAGGTTAAAAAAACTTTTTGAAGGTAAAGAAATGAAAAAGCAGGAAAGTTCAGAAAGGCGGTGGTGATATCCGTCTCAGGACTCTTCAGCCAGGAAGTACAAGAGGGGCTAGGAGGAAGGAGGGGAAGGAGGCTAGTCATCTAGTGTTTATAAGAACTAGATTATGTTTGTTATTGCTGAACTTCCCTCTATATAAAATTCGTTGAACAAAACTATATGTGTTGAGTAAACCCACAACTAGCATATTTGCTTTTATTTCCCTCTAAGTTTCTTTAAGATCTGACAACACTCTCAAGTAAATATCGTGCTGACAGGAACTCAGGGACCACCTCCAGCGCAGAAGGCAGATTAGTTAAATCATAGGCAGCGCGCCAACGCTGCCTAAGTAAAGAACGATGTGGGCACAATGTGTTTTTTTTGTTATTTCTCTATACCCGGGCACTTCGTAATGAAGGAGTTGTCGTAGAAACTTCGAAAAGGGCTCATGCGATTGGAAATTGGAGTGGCTAGTGCCCTTTTTAATAGTCGAAAGTGATTGGAGGGCAACTACCCCCACAACCCTCAGGGCAAGGATTATAAGTTATGCCCTGGGGGCATATAAGGTTTTTATTAAAATCTTTGTCGTTGAAACTTCAAAAAGGGTTCATTCGATTGGAAATTCAAAGGAGTAGTGCCGTTTTTCATAGTCGAAATTCATTTTAGGGCAACAAATCCCCCTCTCACGCCCACCATTTCCCCAAACACATCCAATCAAAATTTTGAGATAGCGATTTTATTCAACGTAGTTGAAAGTTTTGGAAATTAGGTCTTTAAGGATGACAACCCCTACCCCCAGAGCCCTCAGGGCAAGGTTGGAAGGTATGCCCGGGGGTCATATAAAGTTTTTATTGAAAGCGTTGTCGTAGAAACTTCAAAGAGGCTCATTCAATTGGAAATTGAAAGGGCAAGTGCCATTTTTAATGGTTGAAAGTGATTGGATAGCGACTAACGGCCCTCTCACACCCACCATTTTCCCAACACATCGAATAAAAAATTTTAAATATCCATTTTGTTCAACGTAGTTGAAAGTTCTGGAAATTAGGTCTTTTAGGATGATACCCCCCTCAGAGCCCTCAGTGCAAGGGTTGTAAGTTATGCCCTGGGGCATATAAAGTTGTTATTGAAAGCGCTGTCGTAGAAACTCCAAAAGAGCTCATTCAAATGGAAATTTAAAGGGCTAGGGCCTTTTTTAAAAGTTGAAAATGATTGGATAGCGACTAACGCCCCTCACACGCCCACCATTTTCCAAAACACATCCAATCAAAATTTTGAGAGATCCATTTTGTTCAACGTAGTTGAACGTTCGGGAGATTAGGTCTTTTAGGATGATAACCCCCTCAGAGCCCTCAGTGCAAGGGTTGTAAGTTTTGCCCTGGGGGCATATAAGGTTGATATAGAAAGTTGTTGCATAAATTATAGGCAGCGTGATCGCAATGCCTAAGAAAAGAACGGGGATACTCGAGAAAGAGACGAAAAACGGGGACTAAGTAAAGAGGAGGACACTCCCCCAGAGTCCACAGGGCAAGGGTTTTAAGTTATGCCCTGGGGGCATATAAGAACGATGTTGGCAAAATGTATCATTTATTAGTTTTTTTTTCCTTTAGAGCAGGGAACTTCATATCGAACAAGTGGTCGTAGAAACTTCGAAAAGCGGTCATTCAATTGGAAATTGGAGTGGCTTCTGCCCTTTTTAATAGTCGAAAGTGATTGGAAGTTGACTAACACCCCTTACACGCCCACCATTTCCCAAAACACATCCAATAAAAATTTTGAGATAGCCACTTTGTTCAGCGTAGTTGATTTCCAGATAGAAATTATGTTTTTGAGGACAGTCCCCCGTAGGGCAAGCCCTTAGGGTAAGGGTTGTAAGTTGTGCCCTGAGGGCATATAAGGTATTTTATAGAAGGTGGTGTCGTAGAAACTTTAAAAAAGGCTCATTCGATTGGAAATTCAAAGGGCTAGTGCCCTTTTAAATAGTCAAAAGTGATTAGAGGGTAACTAAATCGCCTCTCACGCCCACCTTTTCCCCAGACACATCTAATAAAAACTTCCACGATCACCATTTCCCCAAACCAAAAAAAAAATTCCCCAAACCATTTCCAAAAAATAAAAAAGAATGAGCATTGTCAGTTTAATATACATATACTGATATTTAGTAATCAAGATGTTAATATTATTTGATTTATTAAAGTTATAAAAGTAAAAACATTTATATTTTTCAGTAAATTGCAAATTTTCTTCTGATTTAGGGAAGGCATAGGGGTTTTGAGACCAACTTATGTTAATTTTTGCTCGTTTTGAGTTTGACTCGGTTAATTATTGTAATTTCTGTTCGTTTTGGGTATCATTTATTTATCGATGCTGATTTGTGGTAGTTTCACGCCTTGTAGATTATTTTATTTTATTTTTGCTCATTTTGTGTTTAGTGGAGCTCTTTACTTTTCTTTGAAAAACAGATTTTTTGGAAATTTTTTTTTTAATTAATAGTTTGAAAAGGCAAAACAAGGAAACTTAGTAATGGAGATGAATAAGGATCCAGCATTTCGCAAGGGTCACCAAACATCAAATTTCTCTTACTTCCACCCGCATCTGACAAAGGTATGAAAAAATTCTGTGGTAGACATTTTGGCAATAATAAATTGAATACCCTTTTCACTACCCTCCACCACAGAATTAGGATCTGATCCCAAACACGAAAATGGTTATTAGGATTCACATCCCAGATAATTTGGCTAAGACATCTACTCTTACTTTGCTGAAGATTTTATTGAGATCACGTACACAGTCTTATTCAGCCTTAGCAGTTGTGATGGCAAAAACGTAGAGATCCCTCCCCCTAAAAAGACTGGGATCGATATTACCTCACAAAAAACTGCCTTGGGTTCTTGCTCTTGCTTCTGATGACGTTTAGCTGAGAGCCCATAAATTATTTTGCTAGAAGTCCCAATGAAAAAAATTAGTATTCCCTCCACTTTCGTTCCTCGGAAAATTTGGGGTCTTTTCGTTTACCTTTTCGTAAAAGGTAAAGCCTCACAATTTAAATCTCTTCTGGTAGACTTCTCAGCGACAAGACATTCTTGCTCCTTTCCCCTCCTTTGCAGGGGCGGGAGTGTTTCTGGACTTCCAAGAAACACCACTAGAAAATTTACTCAAAATTTTTGCCAAGTCAGGCTGCAACCTGACATACATTTCTGGTAAATGTACCGACTACAAGAATTTAGAAGCCCTTTCGTCTCTTCCCTACCGTGAAGATTTCGAACCAAGTCATAAAATTATTCATCAGACATAGATAGTGTTCAAAAGCTGTTTACAAAACGTGTTTACAGATCGTGTTCAAAAACTTAATAGGTACAACTAGTACGCTATTTTTTTAGTTCCTATTATTTTTTTTCTGAGTTCCTACAAATATTTCTAACATACGAGCTGATGGAAAAATTCTTGAAAAAATACCTGTCTTCCCTCACCATGATTTTAATCACAGCTGGACCTATTTCAGTCATTTTTAGGCCAAACTTTTATGGAGGCGAATTATTGGGAAATTGAGACATTCAGAACTGTCGAAAAGGCAATTATAACACAAGCAAAAAAGTAAATTTCTGCAACTAGGTTGCAAGTTAGGTTGCAACCTGACATCCACTTCTGGTAAATGTTCCAACTACAAGAATTTAGAAGTCTTTTCCTCTCTTACCTACCGCGAATATTTTGAACCAAGTCATAACCAGCAAAACACATAACTAGGATTCACACAAAGTTTGATTGAAGTTCAACAACTGTTTCTGGAAGATTCTTTCAAGACGATAGTCCAGGAACTCACCTTCCCCTCTCTTTACAGATCGTTTCGTGAAACCTAATAGGTACAACTTGTACGCTAAGCTTTTAGTTCCTATTAATTTCTGTCTGAGTTCCTATAAATACTTCTAACATATGAGCTGCTGAATTTTTTCTTCTTTTTATTAACCAATCCTCCACCATGATTTTGATCGCAGCCGGACCTGTTTCAGTCGCGTTTGGGCCAAAACTTTCTATGGAAGCAAATTGTTGAAAAACTGTGACAATTAGAACTGTCGAAGGGATAATTCTAACTCAAGCAAAAGTGGGCAAATTTGGATATCAAGATCCCATTTTTCTCAAATTTCTGCCTTGAATGCTACAAAGATATAGATTATCGATCAGATCATTTAGAACAAATCAGTTCTCGATCTACACCAGCCTGACATTTCGTAATCTTTAAAAAATTGACTTTATGTAAAGCTATAAAGTTTCGTTTTTTCTCCTTCATAAGACTAGGAAAAAAAAGATCCCCAAAAAGTTAGTAAACATGTAGCCTGAGTTTGTAAAATTTCCAAACTTATGAGAAAGGTTTTTTCTCCACTCCAGTATCTCTTATCTGAAAAAAAAGTCTACAGTGTGCCGTTTATAACGGCACATTATATTAAATTAAATTGTTTTACCACGAAACGGATCACTATCCATCCCTGATACAAAAAAAAGATAAAAATAATCACTGATTATTGGTTTAATTTTTTGTTACCAGTTGCGGCTTGATGCAATGATGTTCATATTGCTTATGTTTGTTTCAGTATTTAGGAGCCTAAAAAAAAGAAAGATGTCGCGTACCTGCAGTGCAGTGTATAATTGAGTTTTTCTTTCTCGTTTTTGTAATTTGTTCTAAGAGCTGATTTAGATCTTAGCTCCTGCGTTCGTCACTAAATCATGTATAGCTGCTAAGTTTATATGTAATTCGTCTTCTTCTTCTTTTACGTTTATTGCTCCGCCTTTTCCTTTTTTTGTATCACGGGTTTTCCAATAAATAATAATAATAATAATAATAATAAGAAAGGATAAAAAAACGATATACAAAGAAAAATATTTACGAAAGAAGTTTTTCTTGCTCAGAATTATTTTTTTTGGGCTAGATGTTTTTCTTCGGCCGCCAAAGGCCTAGCACCTTAAGTCCTTGCATATGTACATTTTTTTACGAGCCTGGAAAATAGGCTTTAGGCTTCGGTCAACAAGCTACGATGCATTAAATAAAAACTACTATTCACAATAGACTTGATATATTTCTAGCTAAAATAAATCGCCGATATTTGATATCAGTTAATGTATAATGAACGACAATATTGAAATAAAATCTGATTTTTGAATCGGTTAACTATAAACTTACACAACCATTTTTATCTTTAAAAATTAAAAAAATCCTGGAACTCAATTAAAAAAAAACTCCATATGTAAATTAATTTTTTTTTTTTTGGCAGTAGCCTATATGGTGCGGCATTAAAGGCAATGCGAGTGGAAAATATGCAAAATATCAGATAAAAATATACAACATCCGATACCTTGAAAAGGTGTAGCTATCTTGTGTAGATGTCTTGGGAAACCAAAAAATTATTAACGTTTGATTTTTATGTACAAAAATCATTGTCAAAATTAACTAATTTAGTTCCACTTATTTATTTTCATGGTTGTTTCCTAGTGCAATTAGGCCTAGGATGCATCTAAGGGGTAAAACATGTTTTTATTTTGATGGCCTTTGTAATTTAAAGCGACTTTTAGCCTCGATTGAGCCTTAGAAAGATTTATCAGTATGATTCAAATCACCCTTAGTGCTGTATTAGCTAGTGGTACTTTTAACTTGTTTCATATACAAAGGCCCTGAGGTTAGGAAGAACAACTTTAATACCCATGTTGACGGCAATTTTCTCGTTTGTAGTAGAGAAAGCTTGTTAGCCTCGCTCATGGGACATTTCTGTAGCAGTGCCTCTTTTTAAGAAAGGTAATAGGAAGTTACACGAAAATTTTAGGTCTATCTTTATGGGGAATGCGTGTTAAGTAACTTGTTTTGTAAGGTTCTGGAATATAGGCTAAGAGATTGGTTAGATAAGGAGGAAATACTTAGCCCGATGCAAGCGGGATTCAGATTGACATTTAGCACTGTTGACTATATTTTTACTTTGGATGTATTGAGAAAGAAATATGCTAGAGGAAAAAAGGTCGGCTATTCGTAGCCTTTTTAGACCTGAAAAGTGCTTTTGATTTGGTAAATAGGAGGTTGTTAATCGAAAGTCTGTTAGAAATAGGCTTGCCGTCTTGCTTTGTAGCAACAATAGCAGATATGTATCGGAGGGTGAAATTTCTTGTGAAGGTTATGAGAAATTTTTCTAAGTTGGTTACGTCTCATGTGGGTGTGAAACAAGGATATACTTTATCGCCTACGCTTTTCTCCTTATTTGTAAATGATTTGTAAAATCATTTATTGGTAAAAAATTGTAAAAAATATTCCTTATTTGTAAAAAATAAAGGAGCCTCTTATGTATCTTTGGATTGGTTTAGGCTATCATGCATATTATTCGCGGATGATATAGCTCTAGTGGCGGATAGCAGAGATAATGTTCAGAAGCACGTAGATATAATAAAAATTATTTAGAAAAGAACGAGTTAGAGTTCAACGCTAAGAAATCAGTAGTATTAGTATTAAGGAGTAAAAGAGATGTTGATTCAGAGGTTCATTTTAATTTTGGAGGAAAGGTCTTAGAAGTTAAAGAAGAATTTGTTTATTTGGGTGTTAAGTTCAGTGCATTAAGGGGGATGTCTAGGCATGTAGAAGATTGTAATTTAAGATGTAATAGGCTAATAAATTTGCTTTTGAGAAGTAATTTTGTTTTTGAGGAATCAGCTAGCTGACATGAGGATCCAGAAAAGAGTTTTCCAGACAAAAGTAGCTTCTAGTCTACATTGGGGCTCTGAGGTTTGGGGTTTTGCTAAAGCAGCTAAGCTAGAAGTAGTTCAGCTAAGATATTTTAAGAAACTTTTAGGCTTGAAGGGTTCATTTAGTTCAGTGACACTGAAAGGGGATTTGGGGCTTTTCTCTTTAAGGAGTGTTAGATTGGTTAGAATGGTAAAATTGTGGGAGAAGATAATTAGGCTACCTAGAGTTCGGCTTCTTAAGCCAGCTTGTTTGGGGAGCTTGAAGGACGGTAGACGTGATTCATGGTCAAATCAGGTCAAGAAAATATAGGACCTTTGTGGACATTTGGAGATGTTGAATGAAGGAAAAGGTCTTATAGGTGATACAGTTTCAGCATGGCGGGAAGTCCAGCGAACTCTAAATTACCAAGAAATCCAAAAGCGACAAGATCACAAGTACCAATCATGTCTTTAAGGTTTTACACCCAAGCCAAAGACGGTTGAAGGGGGGGGGGGAGGTTTATTTTAAATTTGGGTCGAATAAAGAGGATTTGAAGAATTTGTTGTTGATAAGAGGGGATAGTTTGGATTTAGGTGAGAGAAGGAAATGTTTGGAAAAGTTTAGACTGGCGGCTGGTCCTTATTTTTTCCCAATGTGCGGAAGTGTGAATGAGAACTTATATCATTTTGTATCCGAGTGTGAAAAGCTGTCTGAGTGCGGAATGAATGTTTTGGACGAGTGCTTGGGAGTGAATGCAGGTTAATTGAGTGGATGGCTAAGAGCAACGCATGTGCTACTAAACAGTTGTGTCAGTTTCTTCCCTTAGGGATTCATCATAGGTAATAATGTTGCAAGAGATTGCTTGTTACGGTTTTTTGGAATTAAATTTTAATATTATTAGTGATTGTCGGTTGAAATGTTCAACTTAGAGTGTGTTTCTTTTTTGTCGTTTTGTTGTTCTTTTTTCTTTTTAGATTTTTATTATCTCAAGTTGTATTTTAATCCTGAGCTTTGTTTGTAGACTGTATTATGTGTTGCTATGGCTCTCAGGCTTTTTGCAATAAATCTTATCTTATAAAACTACTAAAATTCAAGTGTTTTTAATTCAGGTGAAGGGATGCGTTTACATATTTATTAAGGCCATGTGAGGCCCCTTGACAATATGTTTGAAATCCTTTCTTAATAGTTCGTTGCACGAGAAATGTGGGTCCAATTAATTCTTCTTCTTTTTTAATAATCGGATACGCACCGAGGGAGATCTAGAGAGAATCAACTGTTTTTTAAAACCATAGACCGCAACTGATGAAAATTTCGGGGGAGAAGAAATGTATTTTTCAATATCTAGATTGGCAAAGTTGCCGCTCTTTGAACTTTTCATTGAAATTAGCCCCCAAGAGAGGTATTTCTGAAAATCTACGAGGGTGCACAAAATTTAGTGGGCAGATCCCCCCCCCCTAAGTGACGTCAGTGATTGTGCACTTTACACCCACTGTTTGGTCTGACACCTCGGCTGATGTCTTACGTGACCGGGTAGGGAATTTTCTATTACAAGATTTGAGATGGAATTTAGCACCATGTTTATTCAGGGCAAATTTTAAAAAATTCCTTGCGAAGAAAGTTTACGATCTTTTTTTCTATTTCTCAAGTATATCAAACAGTTTGTTGTAACTAATTGTAAGTAAGGAGCGACCCGGGTCAATAGTAAACGAAACTCTTAAAAACGAATATCAATAGATATACCACTAGATATATCAAAAGAATAGGCTTTTTATGGTGATTTCAAATATATAAATGCCATTCAGTTTAGTTATACTCATCAAAGGTTACGAACCTGAGAAAATTTTCCTGATTTTCAAAATAAGGCAGAAACTGCCCCTAAAAGTCAAATAATCTCAATGAAAATCACACCATCAGATTCAGCGTATCAGAAAACCCTACTAAATCAGATTCAAGCTCCTATCTACAAAAATGTGGAATTTTTTATTTTTTGCCAGAAGAAAGATCACGGATGCCTGTTTTTGTTGTTTTTTTCCCAGGGGTGATCGTATCGACCCAGTGGTCCTGGAATATCGCGAGAGGGTTCATTCGAACGGACATTCAAAAATCAAGGGACCTTTTTAAGTGACCAAAAATTGGAGGGTAACTAGGCCCACTCCCCCATCCCTTTTTTCCCAAAATCTTTCGATAAAAATTTTGAGATAGCCATTTTGTTCATCATCGTTGAAAGGCCCAATAACTATGCCTTTGGGTTTAACATAGCCCCAGGGGAAAAGTCTTTTAGTTATAAAATTTGCCATTGTTTGCACGTATTATTTGTAATTGGGGTATAGGCAAACATGTTCGGATGGGGGGGGGGAATTTTTGCTTGGGGTATTACCACGGGGGAATTTTCCATGGGAAGGGAAATTAACAGGGTAAGAAATTGTCAGGGAAAATTATACACTAGGGGATTTCACACGTCTCAATTTCACACGTACAGTCGTTAATAGCAATTGTTCGGGGCAAATTTTCGCCGGGAGTGAATTTTCTAGAGGACATTTTTTTGGGGAGGGAGTTTCTTCGTGCAGTTGGGGCCAGATTTCCTGGCATTATTTAAAAACGAAAGAAATTAAATAAAAAAAGAAGGTTTTTCCCTTGAAAGTAAGGAGCAAGATTAAAACTTAAAACAAACAGAAATTATTACATATATAAGGGGGTTGCCCCCTCCTAACTCGCTCTTTACGACAAAGTTTGAATTTTGTCCCAATTCTTTAATAATGACTCCTAAAACACAAGGGCCGTTTGATTAGAACAATAAGACGCTTTTTTAAAAGTAATAAAAGCTTTAGCATAGAGAGCGAGGTGTTGAAGAGGGGGCAAACCCCTTTATATACGTAATAATTTCTGTTCGTTTCAAGTTTTAATGTTTGCTCCCTGCTTTCAGTTAAAAAACTTCATTTTTTTATTTAATTATATGTTAGAACCCATATTTCTGTTATTATTTTTAATAGTTTATTAAATGTTTCGTTGTATATTAAATTTTGATTCTGACTCCCATGGAATAGAGAAATATTTGGGAAGTCATTTTAATTTAGGGTATTTATATATCAATTTCTACGGATTTTGCATCGAGATGTAAATATGTATTTATGTAGTATTTATTTAGTTTATATTGTCCTAACATTTACATCACAAAATTACTTCATAAAATGGTGAATTATTGATTTTACTTTATGTTTGTTATTTTGATTGTCATTGTGACGAAATCATGATATTTTAAGCGTATAGTATACCGAAAGAAACCGGATATTTCTGAAAAATGTCTTATATAAATATAGTTTGATTAAGTTAAAGCTTAATTAAAATTTTAATTAAGGTTATTTATTTAAAGAAATTAAATGAGTCCAACACGCAAGAAAGAGGAGGACTGTACCTTATTTTATTTTTTTCTATTCTCAACAAGATTACTTTTAGGGGCAAAAAAATTCCATTAATTGATTTTTACTGTATTTTAAAAAAATTGATTGTCATTATGATGATATGTTTTAAGCTTACAGTATCCAGAACTAAACCGATTATTTCTGAAAGTTTATGTCTCTCGTAAAACCAATTTTAAAACTTAGTGTGAGCGTTCGTTTTAAGACACTTTTATTTGAGCTCTTCTAGACACTTCACACAATACAATGTGAAACTCGTATAAATGCTTTCAAAGTCAGAGAAAAAATATACGACATGACAGTACTGTCGTTGAAAACCATTTGAAGTCAACAAAACACTTTGCCTTTCCAAGAAAGTAATAGTCTTACATAAAGAGGAACAACTTCCATTTGAAGTGCAATTTAAGTGCTAAGCACATATTTACCAAGCTTGGATTGAAAAGGCTGCTTAAAAATTCCTAAACATAAAAAACCCAACCAAAGAGTAAGGGGAAATTATAAGACTGGAAAAGTGGCGCTAGTGTTGAAGAAACACCAACGCCATGCAGGATTTGAGGGTTTTTTTGCTTGATTCATTTACACTCGTCCATTTAGATATGTTAAAATGTAGGGAATGGTTAGAAAACTAGAATTTTTTCGCCAGTTCTGACTACCAGTTTATAGTTAATTAGCCTATTTCATCTGCTAAGTTTTCTTCCAATTAAACTAGGCCTACTTTGTGAGAACTAGATTTTGGCTTAAGATAAATCTTGAATCTAAAAACAAATACTTATTAATCATCACTCCCGGACCCAATTTTTGCTTTATTTCTATAGTATTACAGACTATTTTATCATTGTCAGTTATTTTTATTCTTCTACTTTTTAACGAAGCCATCAGACGCTAGAATGTTAGTGGTGCTAGTAGCTATAACTTCAACCTTCCTGTGCTAATTCGGTGAGAATGTGACTCTTGTGGATTTCTGATTCTCTTTTTGGATCCAATTTTGAAGAAGCTAAAGGCCAGATCCAGGCCTGAAATACTGCTTAGTTCCTTTACGAAAATGCCAAGAACAGATCGTGAACAATTGTTTAAATGCGCTCTTAACATTTATGTTTTGACCTATTTATCTATTACAACAATATTTCAAAACACATGTTCCGTTAAAATAGATATCATGCCTTGTCTTAAGACAGGATATAACTGAACAAAACTCTTTGCATACAACACCTCTTTTTTCGAAGCACACCTTTGCATGCATGTAGGGGGGGGGGGGGGGTGGAATTCTTTATACTAATTTTCAATGAAGACAGAAAAAGTAATTTTTTCAAAGGGGAGTGCAAGATCTCTTGCTTCCCCCCTTCGTTGAAAACTCTGCTGCATAGGTCATTTCGTGGGCCTTGTAGTAACCGGAAGCTAACCCTGGGCAGCTTATTTTCGGGCGAAGATCAGTCCACCGATCAGACAAATAATATAAGATAACTCATAAGTGTCAAGTTACTTGTATTTGTCAGGTCAAACAAACAAACAAAATTCTTGGGTTATGCTTACATGATCATTATTTTTTGTTGATTTATACAAATTAGATTATTTTATGAAAAGTGAAACTATTGCAGGAAGGAAAATTTCGAATCGAACAGTTCATGTTAACGAACTGTAAGTAAGGAGTGCCTCGGCACTCCTTATATTAGCAATCGAAACTTAAAAATAGAGATTTTGATTACAATTAATATATCAAAGAATTCAATTTCTAAACTTACTCCAAATATATAAAATTCATTAAGTTTAATGTTATTCATGAAAAGTTATGAGCCTAAGAAAATGTTCCTGATTTTCGATAATGGAGGGCAACAAAGCCAAGCGATCCTAATGAAAATTACACCATCAGATCTAGCATATCAGAGAAATTTCTTATAAAGATCTCTACTTCATATCTACAAAACAATAGAATTTATTTTTATTTTTTTGCTAGTAGAAAGATAACAGATGCGTGTTTTTATGTTTTTATCCTTTCTTGTTTTCCCTTTCTTGTTTATTCTTGTTTATCTTGTTTTTCTTGTTTATCCTTTCTTGTTTTGATGTTTCACGTTTTTATGTTTTTATCCTTTCTTATTTTTCCCGGGGATGATGATATAGATTCAAATGAAGATCAAGAGAGGGGTTATTTGAATAGAAATAAAAAGTTCTAGTGTCCTTTTTAAGTGACCAAGAGATTTAAGGGCAACTAGCCCCCCTCTCACACTTCTTTTTTCTCTAAAGCATCCGATCAAAATTTTGAGAGAGCTATTTGATTCAGCATGGTTGAAAAGTCCAATAGCTATCCGTCTGGGGATGATTTGACCCCTAAGTTCCGGGGAAAGGGTTTTAAGTCACGGAGTTTGCCCATTGTTTACATATAATATTTGTTACTGAGAAATATATGATAGGATATGATTTATTAACGCTAAAAGCCCTACTGGGCCATGGTTAATACACAATACACTTCAAAAATAATAAATGAAAACATACTTATTATAAACAAAATATTATTATAAACATAACAAAAACCTATTATAAGCACACATAGATTTTTTTCTGAGGGGGTTGGGGAGGCTGGTGAATTTCTGCAGGAGGGATTTTCCATGGGAAGCATTTTACCTGGGGAGGAAAGTTTCCGGAGGGAAATTTTATTTGGGGGGAAGAGGATTTTCTGGCACGGTTTATAAAATATCAGAAATTAAATAGATAAAATAAGTTTTTCCACCTGGATGTAAGGAGCAACTTTAAAACTTAAGCGAACAGAAATCATTCTGTATATGAAGGGGGTTGTTTGAGGGTTGTCCCTTCCTCATCCCTCGCTCTTCACGCTGATGTTCTACTTTTGTCAGAATTCTTTAAGAGAGACTACTCTAACACGATGTCCGTTGAATTTGAACCTTAAGAATTTTGCTTTAGAATTTAGGTAAGAATTGAGAGACAGGGTTGAGGAAGGGGCAGCCCCCATATATATGGAATTGTTTCTGTTCGTTTTAATTTTTAATATACACATTACTTTCAGTTGAAAAAACCTGCAATTTTTTATTATTGAGATTAGAGTAAACTTTATCAAAAAGTTCGGGTAACAAACTATAAGGAGCAACTCTATGGGAGGAATGGGAGCAAACTATGGTAAGGAGCAATTCTACTGCTAATAGTAACTAGAACTCTCACAAGAAAATAGGTTGTAATACGATTTATCCTTCAAAGGAATTCAATTTTATGGTTATTCTCAATATGCAAAATATATTAAGTTTAAAGGACCACCAAAAGTTATGAGCCTACGCAAAAATTTAACACTCTCTAAAAGAAACTACGAAAAGGGGATTGATCTTGATGAAAGTTGAACCATCAAATTCAGCATATCAGAAACCCCTATCTACAAAATTCTAAATTTATATTATTTATGTGAAGGACGGTCACAGATGCTTGATTTATTAGTTTTTTTCCCAGGGGTGGTTGTATCGAACTAGTGGTCCTATATTATTGGAAAAGGGCTCTTTCACATTAAAAGTTAAATAAAGTAGCAAGAAAGATAGTGACAGAGCAAAGTGCCATATTGCAAGACAAAACTGAGTATACTTGTTAAACTGTGCATAAAATCGTCAGTTTTTAATAAAACCTACAGAGGAAATATGGTCTATACATAGAAGCTTTAGGGCAAGCCTTTACAATAGCTATAATTCCTGAATCACCTCTATACCAAGTTCCTTTTTTAAACGCGTTTTTGATTTTGGGTTACAATGAGCCATAGTTTACTCATTACTAAATTGCAGCTAGTGGCGTGACCATGATACGGGCGCATACCTTTTGACACAAAAACTTTCTTTCTAGTATCCAACAACAAACAGATCTTCGCTAAATGTGGATTGATTTGTCTTCTGCACAGTTAGAGATCATTTTGTTTAGCCTGTTTATTTAGCTTTCTCTTTTAATTTTGTTAATATTTTGGGCCTCGTTTCAAAAATTAATTTTACTAAGCCAGCAAGCGACTTGAATAAGTCAATTAGCCTAGCATTCCCGATTTTCCATTCTATACAAAAATCTTATAGGAGATGAGATCCGTGTTTTTTATTCTTGATATCTGCAGACGAGTGGGCTATTACAAAAATGAATAAACAAGTTCCCCAGATAGCCTTTTGGTACTTTTGGTTCTTGCTAAGGTTTCTCTTTAGTAAAAAAAGCCCAAGAAGAAAAAAAAGTTCGATACAACTCATCAGTTGTGGATCTGCTACACAATTCTACTGCACAATATGTCGAAACAAACCAAAGTCAGAGAATTTAATTCTGGGACTTCAATGCTGGATAATGTCTTTACGACTGCATTAACTCGAAATAAAATAATTACATAATACATAAATTAAATAAGGTAAACAATATATCTTCAATAAAATAAAGTATTTGAATAACAATTAAAATAACAATTAAGAAACATAAAAATAAAGAAGTCTATACAGATTTGACATATAAATATATAATATATGACTATGCATGGTTTGGAGTATAAAATATAGAATAAAATAGAAATAAAGCATAATTATATGAATTATAAAGAAGAGTAGGCACCACATTATTTTTGGGGGGGATCATCGCTGACTGTAAGAAGCTTATGTTTAACGGGAGCATCCTTGGGCATTAGAAATGTGATCAGAATAATTTTTATCATATCCATTTCTATCAAATCCATTTTTCATATCCGTCATTTCCATTTAACTGTGATTAAGAAAATAGTATGTAACACAATTTTGGGGAGAAGGCCTTAATATCTCGAGAATCAAATAAGGTAATAGAACGGATTTTACCATTCAATACGAATTGCTTAATTTGAAGGATAGGCCTTACCTTAGACCTTAGATCCTCTAGTGCCTCCAGAGGCGCTTAGGGCATCGAAGAAGAACAGTCAGTCATCTCTTATCGATTCGGCCCACCAAATGTTTCCCCAAATGGGTTAAAGTGAGACATTTCGATTCCTTTGGTAACTGTGTATCAGCTTGTTATTGGGATGTCCTCTTTTTCTTGGGCCCCACAGATGCCATTGAAGAACGATCTTGCGAAGTCAAGTTTCAGGCATGCGAATAGGGTCCAAAGTTGATGATTTCAGCTATAAGAGGCAGGGCCATCTTTTGTCGTATATCAGCACTTGTTACTTCTTATGCCCAGTGAATGTTAAAGATCCTCCTTCTGCACACATTTTCGGACTTTACAGTTTCTGGTCTAAGTACCATGTTCTGAAACCACAGCAGAGTCTGGAGAGGACGTCGCTATTGATGGGTCTCAGCTTTATTCCCATATAAGACTTTCGACTTTTCCTGACCTCTCCTAGGTAAAACAAGCAGTGGCCTGGCCAATCCTAAGCTGTACTATCCTTTGGTGCGACCCAGTATTTTTCAAGATACTCCCTATGAATCTAAACTCCACAGCCTATTTTCCTTGTAGTTATAGGCAGTGAACCACAATTTTACAAAAAATAAAAAGGCTTCTTTTAAATTAGCCCGGTCACACCACCTAAAACTGTTTAAAGCTTTTTGAAGAAAGCCTGCCGGAGCCCCTGCTTAATTCTTTCTACGTGCCTAAACGAAATTCTGACAATTTTTATTGTCCGTAAAACCAATTTTTCGATAAATATACATAAAAGTTTTCCAATTTTCCGATAAATCTAAATAAAAATATAATCTAGATAAAAGTTTTCTAGTATTTCTAGAAGGCTTTTAACTATATTTTTTTCTACCATGTCTATAATGTCATTTCATTGCTGTTTGACACTCTGTTTATAGCTACTCTAAGGACTAGGGACTCCTAAGGTTTCATATATTTGTAGAATGAACAGTTCAAGTTTATATTGGCTTATATCTCATGCCCATTTTGAAACAATTTGCTGCAGTTACTCCTGAAGGTCGTACCATTTTGCTGAGAACTGTTTAGAAAGTTTTTCACAAAGGGAGGAGTAGCAGACGAATGTAGACGAGGATATGAGGCGAAATGGAGATGGGTAGGAGATGAGGAGATGGCGAAAGACAGTCATCACAATAAATTAAATAGCTTAGAAGTTTATTCAGGGTCGAAAGACCTCAATAGGCTAATCAGCCTATCAAACTATATATGAAAATAGGGTTCAGCATCTTCTTGGGTTACTTCCAAAATTTTATCAGACCTAGTCCTGAGTGACTAATATGGGATCCCCTATTCAATATAACCGAAGCCCAGTAAATAATTTTGGGATCACTTTCCTCTTATGAGTATGATCAGTAAACTTCTGAGCAACAAAGAAAACCTGACTTTGGGTGCGGTGACTCGGTGAGGTGCCGCAGCGATTGTGAACCATGTGTCAGTGGAACAACAGATGTGACTACGATTTATGGTGAAACACTTGCATATTCTCTTTTAAGTTTCCTATCTGCCATTGAATAAAAAAACTCCAGAAATTAGTTTTGTCGGTACTAATTGACGTTAAAGAGAGCTTACAGAAGCCTCATTTTTACTGGTCCAGGTTTTTACAAAAAAAAATTATATTTAAAGTCCTTTTGTGATAGCCATTGCAGTTAACTTTACCATTTGTATTTAACTTTTAACATTCAATTATCTAATTAGCTAGTTAATTTAATTAGCAATTAGCAGTAATAAGGCGGATGACCAGACATTCTAGGGCTCCTATTCTCTTTCTACTCCCCCTACTTCCCCCTTACAGGTACCATCAGTAAAATCCGTAGCAATGTATAACTTTGGGCTTGCCTTCCACTTCTGGCAGATAAGCTGAGGACAAAGACTTTTATCCATGTCTCCCCTCGATAGCCTTGGTAGAACCGGTTCCAAATTACAGAATTGCACAATTAGGCACAAAAAAACAAAAAAATTATTTGTTACCTTTGACCACGTGTGATTGAGACCCGACATCACCTTTTGGTTTATACCTAAAATTGATAGACACCTGATGCCTCGTATTTAAAATCTAAATGTATCCTCTTTCATAGAACCTATAACCTATCTTGACATTCGTCCTAATGACAAGCAATTTAGAGATCTTGCATCGATGTAGGGGACTGAACTAAATTCGGGCTTCTAAAAGACAAATCATAGTTATTAATTCTAATTTTACAGAAAATTATATTTTAAATAAGACAACCTGTTTTGTTAAGTATACTGGTGAAAAATATTTTTGCCTTTTTCCTCCCTGTTCCTACCAAGGTATCATCAGATCTAGACCCCAAAGTTGCGCTAGCAGGGCACTAACTTTGACTCCTCAGCAAGTTTATTTAAATACTTCAATATACCATAGAATATGCTGTTGCGATGCCCCCCCCCCCTCAGAGAAGTCAAACACAAAGTTAGCTTCCAAAATGCATAACTAAAACGCTTACTCTTGATTTCACTCAAGTTTGACTGAAATCCAAAAGCTTTTGCGGTAAATGTCTTTAGGACAAGCATTTATGGATCCTGCAGTGTTCTCTTACAAAAGAGGTTAAATAGTGTTCTGATACCCTGAAGACGATACTAGAAAGATAGCAAGGAAATTGTAAATTGAAAGGCAATAATAGGACGTTTGCCAAGTAAAATTCTGCTACAATTAGGTAGCATCTGATGGTGTCTTTTTTTAGGTGCCCTGATTGCAGGAAATAAAAATCCCTCCCCTTTCTCAGACAAGATTCTTCCTAGGGCACAAAGGGCACACCTACAGGGCACAATTAGGATACAGATCTTAGTTTCCATCCAATTTTATGGATATGTGACAACCTCTGCTGGTAGATCAAACTTATGACAAGGATTTTATTCCCATGTTTATTCCCATGTTTTATCGAGAATGACACAAATAGGGCACAAATTTTTGGATCCGACTTAAACGCAGGTATGGTTGATATTTAACAACTTTTTCTGGCAGTCTAATATAAACCGAGTTATCAACAACAAAGGCACGAAGAACAATAGGGAAATCTGTTTGTAAGACATTGAATATAATTTGAATGAATATTTCGGTCTTATTTCCAAGGGCCGTCCTCAGCAAAATAAAAATAAATAAACAAAAAAAGATTCACAACAACATGCGAACAATCAAACCAATTTTTTTTCAAAGCAGTCCCAGCATCCTTACTTCAGCGAAATTTAACCAGAACTGATAAAAAGTGAGGTAAAACAAGGCGATTCAATGAGATGAAAGAAAAATAACTTAAAAACACGTTCTTATTGCTAATCCAGCCTTTTTGGCAGCTAACCTCAAAGGTCTATTTGTGACTGGTTCTGTGTTAATGTCTATTGGTTTTTTAAATATTTTGTAAGATCATTTTTAATTGAATTTGTGTATAGAGCATTTAGTGTATATTTTCCCAAGTCCCTATTTAAGGAGATATTATTATTAATCTTAGTCTGATTTCCTCGGGCTACCTGTTTCTCGGGCTACCTGTTTTATGCCTAGGTCATTGGTAATAAGGGCAGATTCGTCAAAAGTATGTTGTGGGTAGGATTTTTAAATAGGCAACATGGCTACCTAAAGCAGAATCAAATAAAACAGTAGAAATATTAGAATTTAGCGTTTCTCTAAATTCAGGTGTGTTCTACCTACATAGTATTTGCCACAATCGCATAGTATTTGATAGACCTCTCTTTGGCGAGTAACTGGGGTTATATTTTAACCAGAATTTAGGAAATTTATGATTTTGAAATTATTTGTAAGTACTAGATACAGATTATTTTGTGTGCAAATTTTTTTAAGATTTGTGTTGGTTTTCGGTATGTAAGGGAGGTAAATTATGCCTGAAGGCTGGTCGTAAATATCACATGGTAAACTATCATTAATTTTACGGGAGTGTCTTTTCAGTGTACAGTTAATTTCACTATTAATAAATAAAATAGGATACCCATTTCCAAAAAGTATGTCCCTAATAAAGTTCAGTTCTTCTCTGATTTGGGAATCAGAACAAATGTTTAGGGCACGATCAACGAGAGAGATTACGACAGCTCTTTTAACTTGTGGGGGGGTGGTTTGACTTGAAATGCAAATATCTATTATTTTGTGTTGGTTTTCTATAAAAAGTCAAACTGAGTTTCTCTAAGCAACGAATAACTAACACAACGTGTTAATCGCCTTGTTTTACCTTTTTATCGGTCCTGGTTGACCTTCGCTGAAGTAAGGATGCTGAGACTGCTTTTAAAAAAAAAATTTGGTTTGATTGGTCGCATATGGTTGTAAGTCTTTTTCTTTTATATATTTTTATTTTGCTGAGGACGGCCCGTGGACATAGGGCCGAAATATTCATTCAAATTATCTTCACTGTCTTACAAAAAAAATTTCCCTATTGTTCTTCGTGCTTTTATCCTTCGTTATGGAAAGGCAGTTTTGTCTTCGTAGCAACTTAGTTACCCCTCCCCCCGTCCCCAAGAGAGCTCAGATCGAGTCTTGATTCCTAGTATGTGTAACGATGACACTAGATCCTACCTTCCATTAATTAAATCGATCACCTTACCTCCTATATTAAAGGTCAAATTGTGTTTGATCAGGAGCAGCTCAGGAGCAACACATAGAACATTATCTTTACCTTTCATCAGGCTTTTTCGTGATTCTAAAACCCCTTTTGGCAGATGAGCCGATGTGGATAGAGATTTGTTGAAACCTTCACTTTCTGTGAGCGGAAATCAAATGCTTTTAAAGCAATTCAGTATCTGCTGAAATATTTTCTTTAATGCATTTTGAATGGCTGTAAGAAGTACCTGAAGGCTGAAAGAGCTGAAAAGGCCACAACCCATTAACTCTCTTTTACAAAAACCATTAATCCTCTCTGGATGGAGTTGTATTTGGATGGTGGTTGTTAACCTGGGGGTGTTTGAGAGAAGGTGATGATTATTTTTATTATTATTATTTTAATTAGTCTAGGATGCTTCTAGGAATATTTATGTAGTTTTTATTTATTATTGTTTTTATTATTATTATTATTAGTACTATTAATTTAGGATGCCATTAGGAATGTTTATGTAGTTAATCGCTACGCGTTAGCAAAACTTAAGTTTTTCCCTAGCGTAGCGATTTATATCTGTAAAAGTTTATATTTTTGTTTATTATATAAATAAAAGCAAAAAAAAAGTCAAAGTCAAAAGTCTTTACCTTTAAGGCCTCACATTAAGCCATTTTGGTACGTGCACCCTTGTCATATTTTGACTCATACTGTTTAATAAAAGTCCAATTAAATTTACTCTTTACTTTTCATTAGTTGATATATTTACTTTTCAGTTACTTCTTCGGTTAGAGTCCCCATTAAACCCGCAATTTCCTATCTAACCTTGAACACAATAGCTCTTTAGGTGATTTACAATTAGCATTTATTAGTTAATAGATTTGCTGTTGTTCCAAACGTTCATGCATCTACCAAAATAAAATTAGCATAAATTAAAAATTGTCCTCAATGAAAGCATAGTTTTGTCCTTTTTTGTGTATTATTAATTTTAATATTGTTATGCTATTGTTGAGTAAATGTTTTTGGTTCATTCAGACACGTCTTATATTTTCTTGCTACTGCTGTGACTTTTCAAGAAGATGTTCGTTCAGAAATTGGGGGAAAGCAAGAAACCCTTAAAATGAGAAACGATTCCTTTAGATTTCCCTTGGGATATGAAAGGATTTTGGCATTGGAATTTTTTAATGCGTACCTTAAGGTACAAAAATGGACGTTGTTTCTATAAAAGGGAGTCTATTCATAAATAATCTATGTTTTATATTAGACATTTACTTTGCTTTTATTGAAAGACAAAATAATATTAATTTATTTTATATTTTGATATTTATGTATCTTCCACCTTCCTTGTAGGTTATCAATTCCTTCCTTGTAAAATATAGTTGAAAATTTCCTGAACAAAATTTTTGAAGGAAAATATGTTGCTTTTAAAAGACTATTCTAAAAGTCGTAAGGTCGTCTTATCTTTAGTTTCAAACAGGTCGTGGTAACGAACTGTACGCAAGGAGCGACTCGGCTCAATCGTAACCAAGATTCTAAAAAAACAGATACCAATAAATACATCAAAAGAATCAGATTTTTATGCTAATCTCAAATATATAAGTGTCATTAAGTTTAGTCTTACTCACTAAAAATTACGACCCTGAGAATATTTGCCTGAGAATATTTGCCTTATTTTCGAAAAAGGAGGAGCACCCCCGAAAAGTCATAGAATTTTAATGAACATTTAATGAACATTTAAATTTTAATAAACATCACACCATCAGATTTAGCGTATCAGAAAACCCTACTGCAGAGGTTTCAAGCTCCTATCTGCAAAAATGTGGAATTTTGTATTTTTTGCAAGAAGAATATTTTTTTGTTTTTTTCTTCCCAGGGCTGATCATATTGACCCAGTGGTCCTAGAATATCGCGAGAGGGCTCATTCGAATGGAAATTAAAATTTTCAGTGCCCTTTTTAAGTGACCAAGAAAATAGAGGACAACTAGGCCCCCTCCCACGCTCTTTTTTTCCCAAAGTCACCCGATCAGAATTTTGAGACAGCCATTTTGTACAGTATAGTCAAAAAATCTAATAACTATGTCCTTGAGGATGCCTTAATTTCCCACAGTCCCCGGGGGAAGGGCTGCAAGTTGTGAACTCTGGCCATTGTTAACATATGGTATTGGTTATTGAGAAGTGTACAGACGTTTTCAGGGGGACTTTTTATGGGGGGGGGGTCGGGGGGAGAAGGCTACGTGGTATGATCTTTCCATGGAGGGAATTTTCATGGGGGAAGGGACTTTATCAGGAAGGGAGCGCGCATTATTATTTAAAAAACGATCAGAAATAAAATAAAAAAGAGTTGTTTCAACTGAAAGTAAGGAGCAACATTAAAACTTAAAAAGAAAACAGAAGTTATTACATATATGAGGGAGTTTTTCCCCTCGTCAATACCTCGCTCTTCGCGCTAAAGTTTTTCTGGTACTTTCATAAGAGCTATTTGTTCTAATTCAACCCTTTGTTATTCAGGGGTCATTCTTAAAGAATTGGAACACAATTCGAACTTTAGCGTAAAGAGCGATGTATTGACGAGGAGGCGAACCCTCTCATATACGAAATAAGAAAATAAGAATATAGAAGTTCCTTACATAAGTTAATTCGTAAGCAACGTAATTTATTACTAAAAAAACGTTCGTAAATAAAATTATAAGTTCTAATGCCCTTTTTAAGTAACCGGGCAGCTGCAGGGCAACTAGGCCCCTCCCCCCTTTTTTCTCAAAATTGTCTGATCAAAATTTTTAGAAAGCCATTTAGCAAAAAAAAAAAAAAAAATTAATATACAACTTTCGTTTTAATTATTCATGTACGGTAAGTCAAAATCAAAACCTGCATTAATGCAAAAACTTTCAGAAATTAAACAAAAAAACAATTTTTTTTTTAACTGAAAGTAAGGAGCGACAGTAAAACTTAAAACGAACAGAAATTATTCAGTATATGAAAGGGGCTGTCCCCTCCTCAACGCCTCGGTCTTTACGGTAAAGCAAAACTCAGCAAAACTTTTATTTTTAATATGATTTCTGATAGTTTTTTTTTAATAATGCTGGGAAATCCGGCACCCTTTCATAGAAAATTCCCTCTCCGCATGAAAACTTACTACATGGAAAGATCCTCCCACGTAATACCCTCCTCTATATCTCCCCTCACCAGAAAAAATCCCTCCTGAAAACGTCTGTATACTTCCCAACAACTAATAGCCTACTATATGTAAACAATGGGCAGAGTTAATAACTTACAGCCCTTCCCCTGGGAACTGTGGGGGATTAAGTCATCCTCAAAGACATAGTTGTTGAACTTTTCGATTACGCTGAACAAAATGGCTATCTCAAAATTTTGATTGGGTGGCTTTGGGAAAAAATGAGCATCGGAGGGGGCTTAGTTGCCCTCCAATTTTTTTTGGTCGCTTAAAAAGGACACTGGAGCTTTTCTTTCCGTTCGAATTAGTTTCTCTTGATTTGATAGGACCACTGGGTCGATACGACCACCCCTGGGAAAAAAAACGAAAAAAAAATATAATAATCACGCATCCGCGATCTTGCTTCTGGCAAAAATACAAAATTCCACATTTTTGCAGATAGGAGCTTGAAACCTCTGCAGTAGGGTTCTCTAATACGCTGATTCTATGATTTTTAGGGGGTGTTTCCCTCTTTTTTCGAAATTAAGGAAAATTTTCCCAGGATCGTAACTTTTAATGGGTAAGACTAAACTTGATGAAACTTATATATTTGAAATCAGCATAAAACTATGATTCTTGTGATGTATCTATTGGCATCAAAATTCCGTTTTTAAGAGCTTAGGTTACTATTGAGCCGGGTCGCCGGGTTGCTGTCCATACTTACAGTTTGTTACCACGAACTCTTTGAAACAGACAATCGGTCAAAATTTAGCGTGAAGAGTGACCTATTGAGGAGGGGAGGGGGTTAACCCCTTCATATACAGAATAATTTCTATTCGTTTTAAGTTTTAATGGTGCTTCTTACTTTTAGTTGAAAAAAACTCGCTCTTCTTATTTAATTGCTTGAAGGCACCTGCTGGCTTATCGAATAAAAAAGCAAATCCAATACTGGCGCACAAGAAAGTACGATGTTTTTTTCCGCGTGCAATTTTACCTCGAATTTATCACAAGTTAGAGTGGGATGACCACCCCCCTTAAGCTCTGTGAAGGCTACAGTATCCTTGGTACTTTAATGGAAATGGTTTAAGTTTCAAGGACTGTGTTTTATATTTTTCAGAGCACCAAAAACGACCCAGCAACAAAACAAAGCAATGATGCTAATAAAGGCTTACAAATAACAGGTACAACAAATAAGAGGGCGGCTAACCCTTCTCAATCTTAAATCCCCTGATAGGCTTGAGTGTTATTATGCTTTTATGGAAATTATGGCTTGCATTTAAAAAAGTTTGGATAATCCGACCTGGCTTCTCTATGATTTTTGAAAAACTGTTTTATGAAACACTGTGGTAATTTTAATTTAAATAATTGTAAGCTCAGTACACAGCACAACTGTAAGCTCAGTACAACTGGGGGAGACCGGTCTATTTTCCTACAGAAAATGATAACAGGTCTGGGAAGTACTTCATAAATACCATGTTCAGAACCAGCATTAACGGTTCACGAAACTTGCCTATCTGATTCTAATTCTGCATTACACATGCTTTTTTTTAGCAATTTCTTTTTTATGCCAAATTTTATAGCATAGTGCACTTTATCGTTAATGTAATTTATTGGATACAATTAAAAATTATTAGCAAAATTTCAATGATGCTTGTTTATTCAAAAATATTGTAAAGGTAATAGTTGATAACTTCAATCTACTAGTTCAATTTTGTGTTTGTTTATATTAAGGGAGGAAGCATAAAGTTGGCTTGTATTATGTTTTTTACACTACCGGGCATCACTCTTTCCCCTTTTTTATCGTTAAATTGCGAGTCTCTTATGAAACTGACATAAATTTTCTTATGTGGCTTTTGTCTCCTCATAAAACCAAATTACAAAATTTAAGATATTAAAGTGACGATTAAGGTGATGTCTAGGTACAAAATGGTAGAGCATAGGTATTTTTCATCTCAAATAAAAAGTCTATATTGAAAAAAAATACTTTTTTAAATTGAAAGGTAGATTATTTTTATAGCTCTAAAAAAAGTAATATACCCTATTTCTTTTCATTAACTCTTTCTCAACAAAAAATAAGCAACTTTGTATTGCAAACTAAGTTTATTTTGAGATCTTTCTTTCTTAGATGTTGTCAGAAGTCATCACGTATTTGATGATTATGATGATGTTTCAACATATGGAGGAAGAGTACGAATAATACCTTCATATTATCCCACGATACCAACTACTATTCAACCTCTCCAACCTCCTGTTAGTACAACTTACGGTGATCCGGCTGGAGTACTCGAATCCACAAAGCTTCAACAATCAGACGGAATAATTAGCAAAGTAAGTAGTCTTCGTCCACCGGGTTATAAACTCAAACCCCATTTAACTCCTTACCATTCAACCCAGCCCCTGTCTAACTCAACCTATGGAGGTTGGAACTCCATTTAATTAAAACCTTTGAAAATCTGCCCTCATGTAACTAGACCCTCATTTAAATCAGCACCATTAAACTGAACCGCATTCATAAACTGTGCAAAATTCGACCTCGTTCAACTCAAGTCCATTAAATTCAACCCTGTGACACGCAATCCCTGTTTAACACAATTAAAATCAAACCAATTCAACACAAGCCCATACAACTACTTTTCGGTAAAAGGCATTACTTGAAAACTTGTTTGCAGAAATCTTTGACCTGCCTTTGATTTGTTTTTTTTTACCAGTTTCTAGCTTACATTGCCATGTCTTGAATTTCAAATCTGACGTTTAATAATTATACAGGGTTAGGCTTTAACTGCAATCAAGATTTTTAAGGTTTTCATGGGAGCAAAAACCATAAAAGTTAACAGCCATCTTAAGTGAAGCTCCAAGTGATGCATACAATTGAAACTTATAAAGATTGTACCCCTGTAAGTTTAATAAGCCCTTAATTACTTCACAACCATACCAACTAGATGTTAACTTTAAATAACTTGCTGCAGTTAATATATAATTACTACGGTTTACAACCTAGAATCCGGCATGTGTTGCCTACAGCTCATAACCCGCCGCAAACCAAGCTCAAGCTAGGTGCTATGTTTAGTAAATATTACAAACAAACATCTACAACATACCCAAGAGACATCCCCCCCAGAGGGTATTAAAACAAAAAATAATAGATAAATAAGTAAAACAAATAGAACGAAAAAATAAATATAATAATTTACAAGAAAAAGAAGACGAAAGGACATGCCTAGACATCAAATTATATTTTTTAAAGGTACTAAACGACTGAGACATTTTAGCTTACTCAGGTTGACCTTGACAGGGACCTTGACCTGACCAGGGACCTTGACAGGTAGTCAAGGGATTGAAATGTAACATCTCATTTTTGGCGGTTAAGCATATTTTTCCTAGAGCTTTAAACATCGTAACGATTTGTATTAATTTAACCCAGCCTTAGGTAAATAGGGGGATGTCAAAAATCATTTAGTTTTTGACAAAATATAGGTAAACTAATCTGGAAATATTTGCTTGTTTCTGTTTGATTAAAAAAATGAGCTTGATAAAAACTTCTTTCTTCAGTGTTGTAAAAAATTCCTTAGCTCATCAAATATAGGACGATATAATGACAGATATTAATAATATAATGACAGATATAAACTGACAGCAGGGGCTGTCAGTGGCATCTGAAAGAGATGCCTCAGCCATTTATAAGTTCGCTGTGCAATTTGTGTTGAAAATGAAATTTCGCGAGTAAGGGCAAGGAGCCTATCATTACTCACAAAATCATCCCATCGGATCCCCTTGATTCGACCGGGTTGTTTCGTCTGGCAGGCTTCTATCGTGATCAAGGCTCTATTGCCAATAAAGACTCTGCTCCGGGATAATTAAATGTCAAAAAATTCCAGGTGGCAATAAGGAGGCTACCTTGGTCAAGGAGACTCAAACCATGGTTGACTTTTGGTCCAGTGATAGGCAAAGGTTTTGGGGTTAAAAGAGGTTGGTCGTCCGAGCCACTTACTAAGCTTTTCATTGCCATCGATTTTGAGCAGAGGGTTGCAAGACCAACCGACACTAGGCTTAGGATTTGAATAGAACTAGGTGAAAGAACTAGTTACTGAAATTTTAAAGATGTGCTCCACCAACTTTATAAGGTTGTATTTGATACCCTTTTTTATACCCTTGTATTTGAGCGTTTAGTTAAGTAATACTTTAGTTAAGGTTACCCCAGTTTCTAGTAAGGACCCCAAAGGACTAGGTTCTCCTGGATCCGTGCCTCCTTGCAGTGATGCCCAACATATCTGTCGGAGTCTCATCATCATGGCAACCTTGCAGCTGATGATAGCCTTCTTTATCTTCATTATTGCAGCCAAGTGTAAATATTTTCTATAATTCTTTTTTGTCTCCTATTTGTAAGAAAAACAGGGGCAAAGCTCGATGACGACCTTACCTCTGAAAAGAGTATCTATTAATTGAAGAATCAGAAGAATCTTCCATAAAAGTTAAGAAAAAAACTATTTCTTAACATTTTGTTCCTAGATATTTTTCAAATAAGAAAAAGTTGACTAGAAATATTTAAGTACAAAAATATGAAACAATGATATTAACCATAATTCTAATTTTTTGCTTCTTAGCCTGATAGTGACTTCTTATATTTGTTTGCGTAAGTTCATTTCCTTTTATCCCAATTCCAAGAAAATTGTAGGAAAAACTCAATGTTAATTTGATTTTTGAGAGTATTGTATAAAAAATTGCTCAGAAATGATACCATGTATTCAAACATTTCATTGTTTGTAGGATTTATCTTTGTTTCAAGTACATTTCTCTTTGTAATAGCTTTGCCTATGGGTGGGACAGACACTCCCCATGCTTTCTGAAGGTCAGAATGTAATTTGCACTTTACTGGAAAAAAAATAATGGATTGACAGTTTAACATAAATATGCTGATATTTATTCCATAAAGTCTTTATAATTTTGTATTTATTAGAGTTAAAAAAGTGACAACATTTAAAATGTATTTTATTTTAAGTAAAGTGTAAATTAAGTTCTGGTTTTCAGAAAGTATGGGAGGGTGGCATCCCTACTCATATTAAGTTTGCTTGGTTTGAGTTTGACTGGGATATTTATGGTAATTTCTGTTCGTTTTCGGTTTTATTTATTTATCGATGCTGATTTGTGGTAGTTTCACGCTTGGTAGATTATTTGACTCTATTTCTGCTCCATTTGGCTTAATGGTGTTCTTGACTTTTCTATGAAAAACTTGTTTTGGGGAAATTTTTTTTTAAATTAATTTCTGTTCTTTTTTATTGTCATTGTTTTTTCGAATTTTTAATTTTTATTTCTTTTAGGATTTTTTTATAAGAATCCATAGTTTTGGTTGCTAATTGTATCTTGGAGAAACTTTTTTAACGATTTTTAATCCTAACACAAACAGTATTTTTTAATTTAATTTTATAAGTTTTGAAGCTGTCCTGAAAAAAAACTGAATATAATTCCCAAAAGATTCTATCTACGCTCTTTGACAGCCTGGATACTCTTACAATCTTTTTATTCATTTAAATATTAAGAGTAGAAGTAGTAATAGCGGTAGCTCCAACAGTTTCAACTTAATACCCCTAGTCGTTCTCGATGTATTGCTGAGGTGTCTTATTGGTAACTATAAACACAATGCCTTTTCATTTAGTTTAAAAGCACAATGGTTTAGTTGCGTAATTGTGTGAGTGGGCATGCCCAATATCCCTAAAGACATAGTTGATTGACCGTTCTACTGAGCTGAACAAAATGGCGGTACCAAAATTTTGACTGGATGCGTTTGAAAAATGAATGGACTTGAGAGAAGGGCTGCTTGCCCTCCAATCTCTTTTTACTCTTAAAAAGGGCACCATAAATTTTAATTTTGAATCGAATTAGCTCCTTTAAAAGCTTCAATGATATTTATGGCAATTATAGAATGATTTTGCCTATGATATTACTTATATGCTGTTTTGAAAACCAACATGCATACAGTTTTTTCGTTTAATTGGAATTCCTCATAAACGTTCACTAAAAGTTTCACCTTATTACCCTTAGTGTCCTTAGTCATAGTAACTGTAGTGGTAATATTAAAAGTATACACATAGTTCCTTCTGGCTAGTTCAAAATCCCCCACAACTTACTATTAAAGGTCTAACTTAATAATATAAATTGTCCTTCAGATATCACTTTGTCACATAAAGGTAACTTTTCAAGTAAAGAATCGCTTTGTCAAGTAAAGGTAACTTTCAATACTATTAAATAAAACAGTAAAGTTTTTTCAACTGAAAGTAAGGAGCAGCATTAAAACTTTTAATGATGAGAAATTCTTCCGTGCATGAAGTAGGCTGTCCTCTCATCAAGCCCCCAATCTTTATACTAAAGTTCGACTTAAGTTAATTAAATAAAATTAACTTAAGTCTTAAGTTAATATTTTTATTAAATAAAAAAATAAAGTTTTTTCAACTGAAAGTAAGGAGCAGCATTAAAACTTTTAATGATCAGAAATTCTTCCGTGCATTAAGTAGGCTGTCCTCTCATCAAGTCCCCAATCTTTATACTAAAGTTCGACTTAAGTTAATTAAATAAAATTAACTTAAGTCTTAAGTTAATATTTTTATTAAATAAAAAAATAAAGTTTTTTCAACTGAAAGTAAGGAGCAGCATTAAAACTTTTAATGATCAGAAATTCTTCCGTGCATGAAGTAGGCTGTCCTCTTATCAAGCCCCCAATCTTTATACTAAAGTTCGACTTAAGTTAATTAAATAAAATTATCTTAAGTCTTAAGTTAATATTTTTTTAAATAAAAAAATAAAGTTTTTTCAAATGAAAGTAAGGAGCAGCATTAAAACTTTTAATGATCAGAAATTCTTCCGTGCATGAAGTAGGATGTCCTCTCATCAAGCCCCCAATCTTTATACTAAAGTTCGACTTAATTTAATTAAATAAAATTAACTTAAGTCTTAAGTTAATTTTTTTATTAAATAAAAAAATAAAGTTTTTTCAACTGAAAGTAAGGAGCAGCATTAAAAATTTTAATGATCAGAAATTCTTCCGGGCATGAAGTAGGCTATCCTCTCATCCAGCCCCCAATATTTATACTAAAGTTTGACTTAAGTTAATTAAATAAAATTAACTTAAGGCTTAAGTTAATATTTTTATTAAATAAAAAAATAAAGTTTTTTCAACTGAATGTAAGGAGCAGCATTAAAACTTTTAATGATCAGAAATTCTTCCATGCATGAAGTATTTTGTCCTCTCACCAAGCCCCCAATATTTATACTAAAGTTCGACTTAAGTTAATTAAATAAAATTAACTTAAGGCTTAAGTTAATATTTTTATTAAATAAAAAAATAAAGTTTTTTCAACTGAAAGTAAGGAGCAGCATTAAAACTTTTAATGATCAGAAATTCTTCCGTGCATGAAGTAGGATGTCCTCTCATCAAGCCCCCAATCTTTATACTAAAGTTCGACTTAAGTTAATTAAATAAAATTAACTTAAGTCTTAAGTTAATTTTTTTATTAAATAAAAAAATAAAAAGTTTTTTTACTGAAAGTAAACAGCAGCATTAAAACTTTTAATGATCAGAAATTCTTCCGTGCATGAAGTAGGCTGTCCTCTCATCAAGCCTCCAATCTTTATACTAAAGTTCGACTTAAGTTAATTAAATAAAATTAACTTAAGTCTTAAGTTACTATTTTTATTAAATAAAAAAATAAAGTTTTTTCAACTGAAAGTAAGGAGCAGCATTAAAACTTTTAATGATCAGAAATTCTTCCGTGCATGAAGTAGGCTGTCCTCTCATCAAGCCCCCAATCTTTATACTAAAGTTCGACTTAAGTTAATTAAATAAAATTAACTTAAGTCTTAAGTTAATTTTCTTATTAAATAAAAAAAATAAAAAGTTTTTTTTAACTGAAAGTAAGGAGCAGCATTAAAACTTTTAATGATCAGAAATTCTTCCGTGCATGAAGTAGGCTGTCCTCTCATCAAGCTTCCAATCTTTATACTAAAGTTCGACTTAAGTTAATTAAATAAAATTAACTTAAGTCTTAAGTTAATTTTTTTATTAAATAAAAAAATTAAAAGTTTTTTTAACTGAAAGTAAGGAGCAGCATTAAAACTTTTAATGATCAGAAATTCTTCCGTGCATGAAGTAGGCTGTCTTCTCATCAAGCCCCCAATCTTTATACTAAAGTTCGACTTAACTTAATTAAATAAAATTAACTTAAGTCTTAAGTTAATATTTTTATTAAATAAAAAAATAAAGTTTTTTCAACTGAAAGTAAGGAGCAGCATTAAAACTTTTAATGATCAGAAATTCTTCCGTGCATGAAGTAGGCTGTCCTCTCACCAAGCCCCCAATCTTTATACTAAAGTTCTACTTAAGTTAATTAAATAAAATTAACTTAAGTCTTAAGTTAATATTTTTATTAAATAAAAAAATAAAGTTTTTTCAACTGAAAGTAACGAGCAGCATTAAAACTTTTAATGATCAGAAATTCTTCCGGTTATGAAGTAGGCTGTCCTCTCATCAAGCCCCCAATCTTTATACTAAAGTTCGACTTAAGTTAATTAAATAAAATTAACTTAAGTCTTAAGTTAAAATTTTTATTAAATAAAAAAATAAAGTTTTTTCAACTGAAAATAAGGAGCAGCATTAAAACTTTTAATGATCAGAAATTCTTCCGTGCATGAAGTAGTTTGTCCTCTCACCAAGCCCCCAATCTTTATACTAAAGTTCGACTTAAGTTAATTAAATAAAATTAACTTAAGGCTTAAGTTAATATTTTTATTAAATAAAAAAATTAAGTTTTTTCAACTGAAAGTAAGGAGCAGCATTAAAACTTTTAATGATCAGAAATTCTTCCGTGCATGAAGTAGGATGTCCTCTCATCAAGCCCCCAATATTTATACTAAAGTTCGACTTAAGTTAATTAAATAAAATTAACTTAAGTCTTAAGTTAATTTTTTTATTAAATAAAAAAATAAAATGTTTTTTTAACTGAAAGTAAGGAGCAGCATTAAAACTTTTAATGATCAGAAATTCTTCCTTGCATGAAGTAGGGTGTCCTCTCATCAAGCCCCCAATCTTTATACTAAAGTTCGACTTAAGTTAATTAAATAAAATTAACTTAAGTCTTAAGTTAATTTTTTTATTAAATAAAAAAATAAAGTTTTTTCAACTGAAAGTAAGGAGCAGCATTAAAACTTTTAATGATCAGAAATTCTTCCGGGCATGAAGTAGGCTATCCTCTCATCAAGCCCTCAATATTTTTACTAAAGTCCGACTTAAGTTAATTAAATAAAATTAACTTAAGGCTTAAGTTAATATTTTTATTAAATAAAAAAATTAAGTTTTTTCAACTGAAAGTAAGGAGCAGCATTAAAACTTTTAATGATCAGAAATTCTTCCGTGCATGAAGTATTTTGTCCTCTCACCAAGACACCAATATTTATACTAAAGTTCGACTTAAGTTAATTAAATAAATTTAACTTAAGGCTTTAGTTAATATTTTTATTAAATAAAAAAATAAAGTTTTTTCAACTGAAAGTAAGGAGCAGCATTAAAACTTTTAATGATCAGAAATTCTTCCGTGCATGAAGTAGGGTGTCCTCTCATCAAGCCCCCAATCTTTATACTAAAGTTCGACTTAAGTTAATAAAATAAAATTAACTTAAGTTAATTTTTTTATTAAATAAAAAAATAAAAAGTTTTTTTAACTGAAAGTAAGGAGCAGCATTAAAACTTTTAATGATCAGAAATTCTTCCGTGCATGAAGTAGGCTGTCCTCTCATCAAGCCCCCAATCTTTATACTACAGTTCGACTTAAGTTCGATAAAGTTATTTAAGAACAACTACGAGATCAAAGAACATCGATGTATTGAAACACGAAGCTTCTTTAAAGCACTAAAAAACTTGAACTGCTAGAAACTTACCGAAAACTGTTAACGAGAAGCTTTAACGAGAACTGTTTGATTTTTGTGACAATTAGTAGTGTTTTTTCTTTAAGATCACTGTCCACCTGCTCAATATATTTCAAATATTCCTTATTGAACTTTGTTGAAACAAAACTTTGGAATATATAAGAAATATATATTTATATATATATATGTATATATATATATATATATATATATATTATATATATCATTATATAATATATAATATATATTATATTATAAATATATATATTATATAAGAACATCACTTTTGAAGTGTTTAATTACTTCCGTAGTAAACCTTTGACTCAAAATTACATTCTCTGTTAAAGGAAACAAAAACACTTCTGAGAAACCAGCAGAAAGATGATTTTTCTGGTCATTTCCTATTCTTGTCATAAGATACATTTTTGATAATTCCAGAAATTATGAAGTGAACAGAAAAACTGAATAAAAAATTATAGTTTTTTCCCTAGTTGGAAGGAAAATAGTCAAGTTAAACAACAGACAAAATTCAAGTTCAGATCTTAAGTAATTTTGATGTAAATTTTTTAAATATTTTGTTGTCAAATTAAAAATAAAGCCAGCCAGATAAGTCATTTGGGAAGGCCACCTTCACCCTAATGGTACGTTTGTGAACTATTTGAGTTTGGTTATGTGCTTAAAATCATTTCCTGCTCCCATCATAAGATACAATTACAGTTTTCAAGATCCTGGGACATTTTCAAATGCAATTGAAAAATTAATTAATTTGTTTCTATTTGGGAAAAATGAGCAAGCTACTCAACAGCCAAGATCAAAATTAATTACTTTGAACGGACTTGATATATATTTTTTAATCCAGTTATCGTCAAATCGAAACTAAGATTCTACCGAAAAAGCCTTTAGGGAAGCTCCCCCCTATTGTTCAATTTACTGAACTGTTTCAGCTTAGTTTAGATCCATTTGCTGCTCTCTATAAGATACGTTGACAATTTTTGAAGGCCCTCTGAAATATTAAAAAGAATTCAAGACACTAAATAAAATATGGTCTGTTTTCTATTTGCTGGAAAAATTAGCCTATTTAAACAAAAGTTAAGATCTAAATTCATGCTTAGAGCGTTGTTGAAATAAATTGCCTAATTCTTCTATTGTCAAACGAGAAACCGGAGCCATTCAAAAAATCCGGGAGCCATTCAAAAAAAAAAATATTCCGGGAACTCTCCCGTCTCCAAGCTATTCTGAACTATTTCAGCATAGATTATTTTCCTGATCTAATCATAAGATACACCTGCAATTAATTCAAGACCTCTAGAAATTTATAAGCAAACTAAGAGCAATGAGTGGCATATATTTCTATACTATATTCTGTGGGAAAATAGCTGAGTTAAACAATAGCCAAGATCTAAGTTTTCATTTTGAGTTTACTATTGTCAAAGTTAAAATTGAAACCAGTCAGAACAACATTCAGGAGCTCTCCCCAACCCTTATTGAATTGCTTCAGCATATTGCTTTTGTATATGTTTCAATGTGTTATCCGCTCATCATATGATCACTTTACAAATTATAAAGGCTTCTAGAAAATTTCAAAAGTACTTCAAAGCATTGAAGAAAATGTTGTTGTTTTTTCTTCTATTTGGTGGGTATAACAGAAAAAATTGATTTTTTTTTCAAAAAAAAAAATTGCTTTTTTCTTCTTGTTATCTTCTCTTATTTTCTTGGCCAATAGCTGTAGCTGCTTTAAGAATTTAAGACACTACAATCATAAACATTGTAACGTTAGAAAAGTACTGTTAGAAAAGTTAGAAAACATTAGAAAAGTAACGTTAGAAAAGAAGAAGCTCGACTAATTTTAATCTTAAACTACTTAACACCATATTAATAGGGAATATAAAATTATTTTTGAGATATAAGGTAATATTAATTTATATATAACACTCTGTGGAATAACAAAAGAAAACACAGAAAGCCAACAACAGTACTTTTAATATACAAACCAACTCTTTGAACTCAAATAATAAAACCTATGAATCAGCTGGTGGCCTGGCCATAATTTTTTAGTGGCACATGCTGTAAAAGCTTATTATAAGGCCTTAAAGGTTTTTTTTTTAATATATGATACCTCGTACTCAGTGAAATATTTTCTATTCGAATCAATAACAGTAGAAAAGGCAAGAATTTTAAAAGAAAAAATAATACTACCTATGCGTCTTCCGTTTGGAAGGCGTCTCCCGTTTGGAATTATCCACTAATATAGTTATTATATAGCCCATGCCCCTTGACTCTCTGGATGTGGAACTTTTTTGCCTCCTCAATAAAAATGCTGGAGCTACGCCCCTGGGACAGTCTGTTTAAAGTATGCACGGTATCTACTACAAGCAAGGCCGTACCCAGAGAAGGGGGGTTGGGTTTTTGACCCCCCCCCCCCCCCCGAAATGTTTGTCTGACTCGTAAAAGCGTAGCAAAAATGGATATAAACAAATTTGTTTGCGTTTTTTGAGGTTTTCTTGTGTAAACCCCCCTTCACCCCCCCCCCCCCCCGAAATTATTTTTGAGTAAAACCCCCTCCGAAGAAAAATCCTGGGTGCGGCCTTGACTACAAGTGCCATCTTCTGTTAGAAATCATCATATTGATGGTTTAATATGGTGTTGTATAGCTTTTGGGTGCAACTGAGAAGGCCATTCTGACCTATCAGTTAAATTAGCTTTCGATCCACGAGTGGGTCCACCATCTGAGACAATTTTTTAAGTTCAGTTTTCAGTGTTGGTAGTTATTGTATTTGTTTTGATTTTCTATTTGTTCTCTGTTGATTATAAGACGGATTATTAATAAAATTCATTCATCCATCGTTTATATAGAAAAAGTCGGTTTTTATGATAATTTTAGTAGCCTTTTTACTTAGCAATAGAAACTGAGTCACAGCAGAGTGGCATTCTTGAGTTAAATATGGAGGGGATCGGGATGGGGAATAATTAAATCCCTAATCTTCCTTCATTACGAGGAATATTGTTGGACTAAGCCTGTAATATGGGTACTGTGGGGTGATAGCTCCCCTCTTATTGCAGAAATATTTTAAGTGTAAAATTTGGACTTATTTATCTATTGTTGAGTGTAAAAGTATAACCCACATACGGGTTAACCTCACTGTAGTTCATTAATTTGACAATTTTGTGATTCTGTTTAATTAATGAACTTGAACATTCATAAGCTTATCTGCACAAAAGGGAGAGATTTGAGGGGGGAACATCTTTATTAAAAAGGTTTGTTCCAAGTCCCCCTTGAAAACTGTACATATAATAGCCTCAAAATTCGTTTTTGGTGTTTCAAAATTCCTTTTTGATTCCCTCTCCCTTTTTGTGGTAAATTTTGAAGGGATGCGCCTCTTCCGGGTCACTGTTATTCTCAACGCATTGTTATTGGAATAATAAACTTAAGTCTAAACAATCAGGGATTGAAGGAGGGATTTCTGATCTCCTTCACAGTAAAAGAACCTTGTATCAAACAACTTTTAGTAAGTAAAGAACGACCCTTGTCAAATCAAAACTAAAAAACGAGTTTGTGATTGCAATATATGCAACAATAAAATCAATTATTAATAACAAATAGCCGATATATGCAGATTCTAAATTTTGCCAAAAAATGGCAAAATTGAAAAAATCTGTGAGCATATTAATAATTTTTATGATTATTTGGAACATGGTTTACGCCTCCCTCCACCCGAAAACGGTGAGATTAGATTAAAGATATGTAATAGATTCAACATGTATGAAAACCCTAAAACTAGTATCTACAAAATATGTTTTTTTTTTGTTTTTCTAGAGAAGAATGAAGTGTTTTTTTGTCTCTTTGCTGATCGTGCCGAACCAATTGTCGTAGATTTATGAAAGAGGGTTCATTCGAATAACAATTTTAAGTTCTAGTGACCTTTTTAAGTAATAAAAAACATCATACCAAAGGAAAATATAGAATTTCGGCGTTTTGTTCCGTAAAACAGAAATTTTTTGCCTGAACAGAGCCAAAAGGATATCGAGCAAAAATTCTGACAGCTATCAAGGTATTCATATAGCTTCCCAGCCTCAGAGGCCATACTGGCCCTCAGTATATAATTGGTCACTAAAGGCCCGCTCACCTTGAAATTTTGCTAATACTGATGTTTAGCTCGCAGTAATTTGGATCAGAAATTTCACAGAATTTTTCAGCCAATCATAAATTTTTGATTGACTAAAGTCTGAATTTTTTTTACAATTCTTTAAGGACGACTGCACAAAACTAATGTCGATAAATGTCATTAATGACATTTATCGATAAATGTCAACGATAAATGTCATTAAACCAGTACAAAACTTTAGCGTAAAGAGGGGGCTGGGGAGGGGTAGTCCAGTTACATGAACAATAATTTCTGTTCAGTTTAAGTTTCGATTTCACTCCTTACTTCCATTTGGAAATTTATGCTGATCTAATTTCCTTAAAGAATAAGGGGATTTTCAGCCTGAATGAAAACCTTTAAGTTTATCATAGAGACTTTTCTTTCCACAAAACTTTTAGGATTTCTTGAACAAATTCCAGTTGGTAATCCTTTCTCCCTTTTTAGGAAATCATTATAAAGATCGTTTACGTCCAAAATTAAGGCAATTGTCAAAGCGACTTAAAAGCAATCCAATTACAGGATTTTTGCCAATTTTTGACTAATATTAGGTAGAAAATTATCCTAGTATTTCCCATATTAGTGGGGAAGTTTTAACCATGTTTGAAATAATTACATGAAGGCTGAATAGAAAAGCAACAATTTGCCCTTTTAATTAATGCTTGCAAAACCACACAACAAATTATAAAACCTTAAAAAAGAGAGGAACATTTGAAAAAGTAAATTAATCAATTTGGTCAGTGCAGGGATTCGAACAAAAAAGAAGTAAAAAGAGGTAAAAAAAGAAGTAAAAAGTTAAATTTTTTTAATTGAAAAAAAAAATATTGAAAAAAAGAATTAAAAAATAAAAAGTACATAGACTGAGCACTAAGGGGAATTTTTTTTATTCCGTCAAAGTCACTAGAAGTTATATCTGAATTGTTTATTGTTGAGTAGCCGTATTAATATTTAGGTGTACATAGCGAAACCTATGTTTAACTACCGAAAAAGAATCTTAACTAGTTCTAATTAATATCAGATTTTTTTTATTATTAGGAAGATTAATTCAAAACCACCATAAATTAACAGATTTACAGCTTAAAGGAGCACGTATTCTACATCTACATACATCTACATCTACCTGATTTTCATTCTGCATCAAAATCTGAAAAATTTTAACATTAGAAGAAATGTCTCGAAGCATACATCAAACCCAAGCTCCCAAGAGAGGCCAAGATAGACCAAGCTGACCAAGAGAGAGCCAAGGCCATGCTGTTATTGGGAAGTCAACAATATAAGCTACCAAGATCCACTTTCAAAAATTCGATGGGCCACCCATTCTGAGCAACTCCTCATTTGTCTTGCTATGTTATACGAATTTCTTGTTTCTTCTTTGCACAGAGTAGTTCAAACTAGAGGGGGACGGCTGGGACAATTAATTGTCCCATAAAAGTTTCCCCTGGTGCCTACAACCCTAGGAATGACTCTGCCTATTCATTACATGAACAAACCATGCATCATCTAGCATCTACCATTCTCAACCACCTGAGATAGATTTTAAAGTAGCACTTGCTCTACTATTCTTAGCAAACTTCGAAGGAGCAGTCACACATTTCCACATTGCGCGACTCACAAGCACTTGGCGCAATTATTTCCTAAAAATGCTAAGAATTAAAACATAAGTTTAATTACAATATTTTTTTGTATTAAGTTTGTCGATACTGTTTAAAATATCCACTTTTCCCAAGACCCCAAACTGAGGGCTGAAGTCTCAAGATCTTTAGAAAAATCCCAAGACGTGGCAACTTTGAGCCAAGCAGGTTCGACCGTCAATCCTGACAAAAATTTCACCATTAAAATGGATGTGAGTAGCTTCTCAAGTTATCAAGTTATAAGGAACTCTTAATCTCACTTGCATTAAAATATACAAGCCAAATTTTTAAATCTAAATTAAGCACAAAACAGCCCTTGCTCGCACCTCTAATCTTAGAAATTTTAATTTTGGAACCCTAATTAACTTCTTCCACAAAGCTCTAGTTAGGATTCCCTTCCTTTATTGAAAGAACTAAAATGTATAATATAAAGTAGGAATCGATGTGATTTTTCTTTTTTCACTTTCTCCTCTCAATACCAGAAACATTTGCAATTTGAACACCCCCTCTGAAATTCCAGAAACTTCAAAGTGTACTTCACAGCTCTCAATAAGAAATTGCATTCGTGTTCCCTCACACGAATGGAAAAAGGGAATAAGACAAGTTAAACAATAGCCAGGAGCAAATTTCAGGCCTTGAGTAGTCTTGAAGTGAATTGTCCATCAAATAAATTGGAATGGAAAACAAAGAATGGGAAAATTATTTCAGACTTTTCAGCCAAGGAAAAGTGTTTAATAATGTCTTAGTAACAAGGTTGAATCTTTAAAGCAAAGCTTTTTGAAATTTATCATATATAGTTAATGTAATATTTTGATATATATATATATATATATATATATATATATATATATATATATATATATATATATATATATATATATATATATATATATATATATATATATATATATATATATATATATATATATATATATATATATATATATATATATATGTCAAATATTATCTTCTGATGTCAAATTGTTGTTTTTTAGTTCTTCTCAAGCTATTGAACTGTTTTATTATTTTTTTTTCATTTTTTCGGCTCTAGAATAAAAATTTGACCCATCTGGCCTTGGCTCCAGAATGGGACTTGCGTTTACAGATCTTTTTAATATCTTGTCCTCTATTAATTTCAAACCACTTGGGATAATAAGAAGATATTTGGGAAGGATTAGAATGAAAAGTGGTACTTACAGTTGCACGATGTGTTGAGAGTGGGTAGAAAACTTGTTGCATTGTCTGGGGAAGAGTAAAGGGTTACGGGATTCGAGAAATTAAATTTTTGAAGTGGATGAGGGGGATGAGCCTTGGGTGGCAAAATTGTTGGGAAATGGGTGTTTTATTTGTACTAAGAATCCGGTTCGGGTTATTCCTGTGGGTATAACCCACCGTGAGGGTGTTAAGTGATGACTTTGTTTGTTTGTTTGTATTCGTGATTTTGAATGGTTTTCTGTGCTTTATTAGTTTTGATCAAAAGTTTAAATTGAATCCGTAAATTTTATTTATATGTTGCTCTCTTGTTTTGTGGCTGTAGCCCTAGGGTTTTTTGTGTGTCAAATATACTATACTATTGAGTTTTATAGAAGTGTCACCAAGCTAGCCATGCTAGGGAGCACAATTTAAGCTTATAAAATAAAGAAAGAAAAAAAAATCACTTTGCTAATTTTATTCCTCTAATATTCTTATTTATTAATCAACTCAGTTGGGGGGGGGGGGGATAAAAAGCTGATTTCGAAAGGACACAAATCAAAGGGTATCTGTGATATGGTCAGTATATTTTGGCTACGAAGTTTGGTTTTGGTTTAAAATTTGATAAGAAGCTCAACAACTATTTGGTAAGAGTTGGAAAGGAAAATATCGTTCATAATTATGTCTTACATAACTCCAGAAAGGAATTGTAAAATTGGATGCAGCTACTATGATACTGACTATTATATTTGAATTAATATATAATGGTACATTTTTTATTCGTGTTTTTTTCTTTACTATAAATTAACTGCGTTTACAAGCTCTTATCTCTACTTTTTCCCTAGTTTTGAGGAGCCATAAAAGGGCATAGAAGAAAACTAAGGGATTTTAACCTTTTTTTAATTAAGGCACATTCTTCTAAAACTGTCGACTAGTTACCAAAAAAATAGTTGACCCCAAACTATGATGAAATAATTCGGACATTCTAACTCTAAGACACAAAAAAAGAAGAAAAGATTAGCCACCCAGAGAAGCTTCATTGGTTTTTATTTTCTTTTTTATCAGCAAAAAAACCTCTTTCATTGGAAAAAGTACTGGAAGTGATATTCAAGCTCTGGATAAACTTTCTATAGAGAGAAAAGCAAAATCATATAGAAAAAAGTAAGCGAAAGAAGAATGAGCTTGTATCTAAGGACGGTATAATTCGTATTTGGTTACTTTAATCAATTTTGTTTAGGACTTGAACTCACTAAGTATTAGAACACAAGAGATTCCTAAAGGAAAAGGGATAAGGTTTTCAGCCCACTTCTCTTAGAACATCAAGAATATACAAAAAGCATAGCGATTCTTTAATTTTTGTAATGTTTTGCTTCTTACTTTTTGTTAATGAAAATCCCTAGAAAAGGAATTTTCGATAAAAACACCAAAAATTAAAATACATGTTGAAAAATCCAAGAGAACTATTAGAAAATTTAAGGGCAAATGTCTACATCCAATTGGTGCCACCGCAGCCAGGATTTTTAATGGTAAATAAATTATTTTGAAATTAAGTTAATCTATTAATTATGCTTAGGCTGAAAACTGTTATTACTAATTTATTCTAGCTTTCAATGCTTAGAACTTTGGTTGCATATCCCAAAAATACAATATTTTACATGGACAGCCATCTAAAACATCACGCCAATTGAGTTGTGCCCTTTCAAAGTTAGCTTATTATCCTCCCCCCCCCACGGAGGTTATTAATAAATAATAGTTATAAAATGAATAATATCAAGCTAGCTCTTAAACTTGCATTTTATGTTAGTAAGCTAGCATGGCTACCTTTGTAAGCCCTTTTGTAAATTAAATAAAAAAAACAAGTTTTTTAAACTGAAAGTAAGGAGCGACATTAAAACTTAAAACGAAGAGAAATTATTTAGTATATGAAAGGGGCTGTCCCCTCCTCAACGCCTCGCTCTTTACGCTAAAGTTTTTTATTGTTTAAAAAAATAAGTTGTGAGACAGAGTCAAACTTTAGCGTAAAGAGTGAGGCATTGAGGAGGGGACTGCCCCTTTCATATACGGAATAATTTCTGTTCGTTTTAAGTTTTAATGACACTGCTTACTTTCAGTTAAAAAAACTTGTTTTTTTTATTTAATTTATGATCTTTTTTTAGTTAATGCAGCTTTTATTTGTATAAAAATTTTACTTTTCTTTTGCTAAATGGATGTCTTTACAAATTAACTTACGTAACTAACTTCTATATTCGTATATTTTTCTTCTGGCAAAAAATACAAAGTTGCAGATTTTTGCAGATATGAGCTTGAAACCTATGTAATAGGGTTTTCTGATACGCTGAACCTGACGGTGTGATTTTCATTAAAATTCTTTCACTTGTAGGGGATCTTTCCCCCCTCTTTATAACATCGAGTACATTGTCTCAGGCTCGTAGCCTGTGATGAGTAATACTAAACTTAATAAAATTTATATATTTAGAATCAGCATTATAAACACATTCTTTTGATACATTTATTGACATCAAAATTTCGTTTTTAAAAGTTTCGATTACTATTGAGCCGTATCGCTTGTTTTTTTATTGTTTTTTTTTATTACGTATATGTTATTACTTATATGAAGGGGTTCTCCCCTTATTCAATACCACGCTCGTTAAGTTAAAAGTTAAAAAAAATTTTGATTCAGAAACCCCTGAATCACAAAGGCCTTTTAATTAGAATAGATAGCTCTTTTTAAAGCAATAAAAAAAAACTGTAGCTTAAAGAGTGAGGTATTGACTTGGGGAAGAACCCCCTCACATACGTTATAATTTCTGTTTGTTTTAAGTTTTAATATTCCTTCTAACATTTCAGTTGAAAAAACTTGTTTTTTTTTATTTAATTTCTGATCGTTTCTTAAATAATGCTTGGAAGTCCGGCGCCCCCTTCATAGCAATTTCCCTTCCCCCAAGGACACATCCTCTCCGTAAAGTTTCTCCAGAGTAATCCCCTCCTCTAGCCCCCCCCCCCCCCTCCAGAAAAAATCCTTCCTGAAAATGGTTGTATACTTCCCAATAACCAATAAATAATGCTGGCAAGTCCGGCGCCCCCTTCATGGCAATTTCCCTTCCCCCATGAAAACTTCCTTCATGAAGAGATCCTCAAACATAACCACCGACCCACCCATACCAACCACAACCAGAAAAAAAACCTCCTGAAAACTTCTGTATACTTCCCAATAACCAATACTATATGTTAACATTGGGTAAAGTTCATAACTTTTAGCCCTCCCTCTGGGAACTTCGGGGGATTAAGTCATCCTAAAAGACATATTTATCATATTTTCGACCATGCTGAACAAAATGGCTATCTCAAAATTTTGATCGGGTGACTTTGGGAAAAAAATAAGCGTGGGAGGGGGCCTAGTTGCCCTCGATATTTTTTGGTCACTTTAAAAGGGCACTAGAACTTTTAATTTCCGTTCCAATGAGACCTCCCACGAGATTCTAGGACCACTGGGTCGATACGATCACCCCTGGGGGAAAAAAAAACAAACAAACAAACACAAATAAACACGCATCCGTGATCTTTCTTCTGGCAAAAAATGTAAAAGTCCACATTTTTGTAGATAGGAACTTGAAACCTCTACAGTAGGGTTCTCTGATATGCTGAATATGATGGTGTGATTTTCATTAAGGTTCTATTTATTTTAGAGGGTCTTTCCCCCTTTTTTCGAAAATCAGCCAAATTTTCTCAGGCGCGTAACTTTTGATGGGTAGCACTAAACTTGATAAAAGTTATATATTTGAAATCAGCATTGAAATCTGATTCTTTTGATATATCTATTGGTATCAATAACCCGTTTTCTAGAGTTTCGGTTACCATTGAGCCGGGTCGCTCCTTACTTACAGTTCGTTACCACGAACTGTTTGATAAAATAAAATAAGAAATTAATTATTGAAAATATTTTAAAATAAATATATAAAAATATATTTATATAAATAAAATATTGAAAATAAAATAAGATATTAGAAAAAAAAACTAGCTAAAACCCATGTAGATCTAATGAATTCATATTTCGGGGCAAAAAAAAAAAAAAAAAGTCCAAGAGCTTAAAAAACAATTTCAAATATATATCTGCATATATAACGTAATACATAGTAATAATACGTCAAAGAGATAAAAAACAAATAAAACTAGTCTTAGGTCAATAATAGAACTAGTATTAGGTCAATAAAAACGCAAAAAGGTGACAAAAATATTAGGACTGGTACAGATAGAAAGAAGAGGGAAATTATTTAGACGATTTGAAAGTTTCAATTTTTTTGTAATTGTGTGACAGGTTCCTGCCATCTATAAGCCTGACGAATTTTCTGATTGGTTTGATCTATTTGACAGTATTTTTGGTCCAATACTCTATTTTAAATTGGATTGCAACACTATATGCAGGACATCAAGTATTTATTCTTTTTCAATATTTTCCAGGGGCTTAACTCACTAAGCAACGGAACAGAGAGAGCCGATGATGGTCTTACGACGTATTCAACTGCTCTTAGCGTCACCATAGCAATTGGTTGTTCTCTTTTAGTCCTTAACGTTCTTATATTTGCTGGTGTTTATTATCAGAGGGATAAACAACGTATGGAGGGAAAGAGGAGAATGGAAAATGGGATTAGGAGGAATATTAGCAATGAGATAGCTGACTTGAGTGCTTCTTCAAGGATAAGAGCGAGAGATGTTAATGATATCACTACTATGCAGGTTTGTTTCTGTTACCTCTTGGCCTTATTAGAGATTAATTAAAAACCGTGGTCTACAAATAAGTTTTTCATAAAAGGTTAAGTCTGGGGGTAAAATCTAAGCTGAGATACAGCCATGTAATAATTCAAGCATTAAACATAGGCTACACAAATTACTAGAAACAAAAGAGGGCCTTCACCTCTTTGAGTCCTGCTTCGAAAGGAAACTTTTTTTATTTCTTTTCCGGGTACTTATCAGTTAGCTGGAACACATGCAAGAAGTGAAGCTTAGTTAATGCTAATGCAATAAAGCAAAATACGATCAAAATATAATAGTTTAGAAACACATTTGGGCTATATATTTTCACATTAGGGGGGGGGGGTAAAGCATAGTATATATTAAATACGTAACCTAACCTAACCTAGGCACCTTTTTCGTCCCCTTCAACCCCAAAAAACTAAAGCTTAGATATTTTTCACGGAGTGAGCAATACCTCACTAGGCAGAGGAAACCTGTTTTTCATTAGGATCTTTGAGATTCTATATGCGGTTCTTATCGCGTGTGTTCCAGCTAAACGATAAGTACCCTTTTCCTATATATTCTAATATGTTCAAGGGTATAAAAAGCTGATGATAGATGAAACTTTTTAATAGCAAATTGATGATTTATGAATCAATATGACCGAAATGATTTATTTTTACAAAATGATTTATTTTGATCTATTTTTCAAATTTTACATTTGAAAAGAATAAAAGAAAGGAAATATAGACAAATATTCACTGCACACTAGACATATAAGAATAGACTGAAATTTAGAAATGTTGCCTACTGATTCATAAACAGCTGAAAGATTGTGCCGTACCAAGTCTTTTGATGTTAGAAAAATTAAAAAAAACGGTCTGAAGTATGTTTTGCTCTCAGTGAAATCTAATTGACTCTTGAGGCCATAGGGGGATTGAGGGGATGGTGCCCATCTCCTGATACTATTAAATTTTGGATACTTTGAATTTGCATAAACAACACATTGTGTTGATGCATACTACAATTCAAACTTTGTCTTTGAGTTTCTATTAATATTGATATGTATTGCTCCTTACTTTCAGCTTTTTACTACGAACTGTTTAATCTAGAGGTCTCTTAAATATCAGGAGGGCCACCAATCCCTCTCACTTCCGCTTAATCCTTAATTTTTTTAAATTTACTGTTCCTACATTAATACTTCGAGAATGATAATTATCCCTGTAATAGTACACTTTCCAGATTATTATTTTGGGAAAAGGGAGGCGTGAAACTTAAAAGATGAATATATAAGGTTTTGATTTCGACGGCGCTCAAGGAGAGTTCTTCGTTTTTTTTTTTTTTTTTTTTTTTTTTTTAATGGAATGCTCTGAACATTCTCTTTTCAATGAAAAAGGATTTGAGTCTGATCTTTGATCGTAAACTTAAATTATATCTACAACAAGAAAAGAGCTGTTAAGGAGCTCTTCCCTTATTATTCCTCATTCTTTTTATCTGAACGACTACTTTAAGAGACTAAGAAAATCTGGGCGCAAAAATTTTGTTCAAGGCTTCACACACCTCCCTCGACCCACAGAAGATCCCTTGATCCTCCTCACTAATAGCTGATGAGCAAATATTCAACACTAAGTAATTTTGGAAAGCCTCAAATGAAACAAATAAGTTTACTAAGTGAAAGTCTAACTTTTAAATGAAAGCTCCATTTAAGATGGAGCCAGGGGGCAAAATATGTTTTCATTTTGATGTCCTTGCTAGTTTAAATATAATAAAAATATAGTATAATATAAAATATAACCATATTAACCTTTTATTTTTTATGAGCTGCATGTGCGCTTATGAACGAATGTGTCATTGCGTTGCACAATGGCTTCAGAAACTGGGAAGCTGAAGAGATAGTATACTGTCGCCTCTAAATTGATGGTTATATCACTATTTTCCCTTCATGGAATTTTGCCCCTCTTCCGGCTAAATTGGGGGCCCTGTTCCACAAAATGGCAAGAAAAAGCTGATTTCATAATTTTTGTACAGCTAAAAAACTAGAACTTTTATTTCTCGTTCAGATCAGAACTTTCCTGTAAGTTCTCTGGTTGCATACCATTATCCCCGGGAAAGTAAAAGAAAATCAAAAAAATAAACATACATCAGTGAATAACTTTCTCAGAAAAAAATACGAAACTTTATATTTTTCTGGATAGGGAGTTGAACCTCAGCGATTATACTTTCTAATTATTTGAAAATGCAATTTCCATCCACATCTGGGGGGGGGGGGGGGTCATGTCAACCCCAGAGGCATAGCTCTTGAACCTTATGCTATTTTGAACATAATGAATATCTTGAAATTCTTATCAGATGCATTTGGGGGTTGTGGAGAGGGGTAGGTAGCTAAGAAGAGCGCGGGAGGTAACTGGTTACCCTCCCATTCTTTGGGTCTTTAAAATGGGACTAGAATTTTTAATTTCGGACTGAATAAGCCTCCATCCCTCCTTTGAAGTTTAGATGGTAGCTCTTTCCATACGAAGCAACCTCGGGGAAATGAAAATAAACATATAATATATTGAAGCCATATCCCTGTTTAATTACGCAGCGCTATTGCACTATGCATGATTTGCTATCACGAACTGCTTGTATGCTAGGAAACAAAGAAAATTAGATGCGTCTTTCATGCTGTGTAAACACTAACTAATTGCGTTTTTTCTTCTTTTCAAAGTGTATTAAAACTTTATTTCTCCATAAATACACTAAACACGCTTGACATGTTGAATAACAAGACCTAAAGCTTAAGTGATGTATTTATGGGGAATTTGGCCTCCTTTCCCTAATCTTTCCAAAAAGCCATAAAACTTTTTATTCTAAAAGTTTCTGTTAGACGAAGCATAAGAAAATAGCTACAGATAGGAGTGACGAGGGGTTGTCCACTTTAAAACTTAGGTAAAACAGGGAACGAGTGCCAAGCATGGCAGAAGAATGCAAAACGTGATGCCAAGGGTGCCATACGTGGTGTGGAACTGCGTCAAAAATGGCAAAAAAGGGTAATTCCAAGGTTTTTTATAAGTGAAAGCTAATTTGGCCGGGAATTTAAGTGAGTGGTTAATGACAAATCGGATTATTCAATTGGTAAATTAATCAATAAATTTATTTAATCTTTGGCCATTTTTCTAAGGATTTTCTAAGATTATTTTTCGTTGCCTTAAAATTGTGAAGATCTTAGGGCAATAGCACATTTTCGTCAGTGTTTCCACGTTGAACCGTGAAAATATACAAGCAAAACTAATTAATCAAGCTTAACAATAGTATTAGTTGATATTTTGATTAATCGATATATCGATATTTTTCTTTCGATATTCGATGTATCGATATCGATTTTTCGGATTAGTTTTTAGCTATTTTATGGATTTGCCGAAGTTTAGTAACGCAAATGGTAAATAAAGAGTATTTTCTATAACTTTTGGTACTTGTTAAAAATCCAGTAGTCACGCGAGAATTGTATTGCAAGAATAGATAGGCATTAAGAACGCTTTCCGTATGCAAAAATTGAAAGATTAAGAATCTTTTGTGTTCCAAAGACAACTACGCCTTCAAAAAAAAGCCACACCACCTTAAGCTGAATGGTGCGATATATTTTTTTTCATATTTTTTTTGTCATTTTTCTCCCTTTTTTTTAATTTGGAGCTCGCTGCTACCAAAAACTGTATTTTGAGGTATTTTTTGTTGAAGTTGAGCTACTGATCCTTCCTAGTTTCTAGAGATACATATGCTTTGATAAATCCCCAGTTCAGTTTTATTATTTTCAGTTGAAACAATTCCATTCAAACCAGTTCAAACAATCAGATTTCAAACAATCAGTTCGAACAATCAATTCAGACAATCAGTTCAAACATGTACGAGTCAAACAGGTACCAGTTTAAACAATCAGATTTCAAACAATCAGTTCAAACAAGTACCAGTTCCAACAGGTACCAGTTCAAACAATCATAATCCAAACAATCAGTTCAAACAATCAGTTAAAACAAGTACCAGTTCAAACAGGTACCAGTTCAAACAATCAAATTTCAAACAACCAGTTCAAACAATCAGATTTCAAACAATCAGTTCAAACAAGTACGAGTTCAAACAGATACCAGTTCAAACAATCAGATTTCAAACAATCAGTTCAAACAATCAGTTCAAACAAGTATCAGTTCAAACAGGTACCAGTTCAAACAATCAGATTTCAAACAATCAGTTCAAACAATCAGTTCAAACAAGTACCAGTTCAAACGGGTACCCGTTCAAGCAATCAGATTTGAAACAATCAGTTCAAACAATCATTTCAAACAATCAGTTCAAACAAGTACCAGTTCAAACAGGTAACAGTTCAAACAATAAGATTTCAAACAATCAGTTCAAGCAATCAGTTCAAATAAGTACAAGTTCAAACAGGTACCAGTTCAAACAATCAGATTTCAAACAATCAGTTCAAACAATTAGTTCAAACAAGTACCAGTTCAAATAGGTACCAGTTGAAACAATCAGACTTCATATCCATTATCGTTGTTGCTCTGAGGTTTATGTTCGCTCTGAAACATGCAACTTCGCAACAACTCTACAACTGTAACATACAAAAGATAGGACAAGATGGATATATTAATGTGTTAGTTAGTTTCAAATATATTCATTTACCGGGCCAAAATCATTATACTCCTTAGAATATTTCTAGAGAATGATATAAGATTATCTAAAAAGCAGGGAAGTTATTTTGGAAAAATTAGGATTTTTGACTCATCTAAAATGTTTTATTCAATCTAGTAAAAAAAAACACAAAGTGAATTCCAATAATATAGTTCAGCAGATGGATGAAATTGAATCTAAGCTATTCGAGTTTAGCACAACTATCGTCTTACGTTGAAATTAATTAAGAAAAACAAGTTTTTTCAATGAAAGTAAAGAGCAACATTAACTTTAAAACTAATAGAAATTATTACGCATTTTAGGGGGTTGCCCTCTCCTCGAAACCTTGCATTTCACGTTAAAGTTTGGCTTTATGTTCCACTTATTTAGGAATGACTCCTGAAACACAAGGGCCGTTTAATTAGAGTAATAAGCTGTTTTAAAAGATCTAAGAAAAAACTGTATCGTAAAGAGCGAGGTATTAAGTAGGGTGTAATCGCAATAACATGCGTAATAATATCTGTCCTTTTCACGTTTTAATTTTGCTCCTTACTTTCATTTGAAAAATTCTTGTTTTTATTTAATTCCTGATCTTTTTAAATTTCTGTGCCCTAGAGTTTTTTATTTCTGATCAAATCAGCCCTCTTTTGATCATTTAGAATCCCTGGTTCGATATGATAACCTCTGGAGAACAAAAACAAATAAACACACATCCGCTATCTTCCTTCTAGCAAAAATGCAAAATTTCACATTTTTGTATGTAGGAGCTTGAAACCCCTACAGTAGCGTTCTCTGATATATTAAAACTGATAGTGTGATTTTCATTAAGATATTTTGGTTTTTCTTAGGGGGGGGGGGTATTCCCCCTTTTTCAAAACTGGGTAAAAAATTTCCGGCTCGTAACTTTTGAAGGGTAACTTTAAACTTGGTGAATTTTAATTATTTTGAATAGGCATCAAAATTCGATTCTTTTGACGTATCTATTGTTATCAAGACTCTATTTTTAAGAACTTTGGTTGCTATTGAGCCCCATTCGTTGCCACGAACTGTTTGATACTAAGACCATAAAGCTAAAAAATAGCACACCAAAAATCTTTACAAGGAAAATTAGCCTTAAAACAATGTTTACTACTCATATTGATGTTGCAAACAGCTATGAGAGCTAATACTTATCAAAACACTGAAAGGAAGATTAAGCTTATTCAATGAGCTAAATATACTACTTAATAGTAGACAAATTAGTTCTTTGTAGGCTCTATGGGGGATATACTATATAGTTCTTAAAAAAGTGATCTTAATTTAAAAATTATTAATTAGAACAAGGATCAAAAGATAAAAATCGATCCTCTGGTACCAAGTCCTCAGTCACAGATCCTTGGTAAGACTAAATTTGGTCCTTCAGAGCCAAGGATGGACCTGTTTGGATCTACAGTGAGTGGGTAACTTGGTAGCAGCTTTTGGTTGCCGATCGCCATGATGCCGGTTGTTGCTCATAATTTTGGTGCTCATCAAAATCAATGAAATAATGTAAATAACATAACAGTGGTTCCACGTATATACCCGGGATCTTTTTGGGTGTAAAGTCAGCTTGTTAATTTAGGTATCCAATAAAATTAAAGGTATCTAAAAACTGGAATACCAAATGCAACGATGCCGATTACTGCTCTTAATTTCGGTGCTCATCAAAATCAATAAAGTAATGTAGATAATATTACAGTGGCTCCATCTAATATAGCCGTTACGTTAACGGTTGTTGAAACCGTTACGCCAGGAAAACAGAAGTCAATAGTAAATACTCGTAGAACAAAAAAAAAAATTTTATTGATGTAATAACTCCATCCCTCACTCTCCAAAAAAAAAAGAAATGTTGAGTCATAAGAATTAAACATTTATTTTTGCTAGAAAGTATGGATGGCGCCTATACCTCATATACAGGAAGATACTAAAATACCACCTATTCCATTTATTGGTTTTCAAGGGGTCCCAGAAAGAGCAAGATAATTTCCGGACATTAGACGCCTTTGGTCCAAAATTAGTTAGTTGCTACCCTGAGTTTAGATCCAAAGGAAAATGAACCTATTTACTGAAGGCCCGGTTTTAGTTAGAACCACGGAGTCTCCGACACCCAAAAATAGCATCTGCGACCGTAACCACCATCATACTTTTGAAAGTATGAAAAGATCACTACATACACTTGAAATAGAAGAGCTTTAACTGAACTCTATGATGACATAGCTATATAAGTACAGGAAAGCAGTGGTATATGGCCATTATAATGCCATATGGCTATATAATTGGTATATGGCTATATAAGCAGGGGTCCTCATCATTGACAATAAGAAAGAGCTTAAAGCATGGCCATTTAAAAAAAGAAAATAATCTAAAACCAATTGACCATAAAAAGAAAAAGTCTAACCAAAAAATGCAATAACTCACTAAAAACCATGGAAGTATAATATGCCATATATGAGCTACTGCTCTCAACCATACAAAAACAACTGATTATAAAAACAATAGAAAAATAACTTCATTATTCTGTTAAGAAATAGCACTCCTAGTGGCATCCAATTCAGTTTTTTGTTTGGGTTTTTTGTTTTATTTCTTAATGATTTTTCGTGACCTAGGTACAATTTTGAAAATAGATTCATCTTCAAAAATAATATCATAACGTGAATAAAAATTTCAACTAGGTGTTTTGCCAAATTTGTGAAAGCGTGTTTTTTTCCTATGGCTTCCCTAACCCGGTGGGTAAAAGCTTCGTCATTAGAGACTGCTGTTGCCTCGCCGAAATGTACAAAACGGCCAGGGTGAACAAGGGTATGCGCAACCTGGATCGTCGTGTTTCTTACTTTGCAAAAATTAGTCTTTGTGTTTGTTTTCAGTAAAGCAATAGTTTTTTCAAAATTTTATGAATTTTGAGAACTATAAAAAGTCAGTCTATTTCAGTTAGTATTATAGATATTTGTACAATAGGCTGCAAATACGTAATTTTTGTTCTCTTCAAGTTTGAGCTCTGTGCTCTAATTCATTCCAAAAAAAAAAAAATCCTGAAAATTCATTTGAACCAACGTCAAACAATACAAGTTCTGTTTATATAAGTTAAAGTTTACATAGATAAATGCGTTTATAAAATTTACTTTAGTAGTTTTGCTGACACTGGATTTTGGTTGATGGATAATTCATCTAGGTTTGTTTTGTATTGGGGGGATTTCTTGGGCTGAAAAGCCTGTTCCTAGATACATTACCTATTATGGACTGCCTCCCCATTATAGCATAAAATTTGTAAGGATGTGTATATGGTGAGTTGGAAGTAATAGGTTTAGGATTGGTTGGGTGAGATTTCTACACTATTTGGTAGAAGAGCACTGCCAAATGTGGACAATGTGGAAAAAAACCTGCCAATTGTGACCGGAATTTGTGCCACTAAATACAGAACTAAATCTAACCAAAACCCAAAGTTCGTTAAACTTTCGTTCGTTGGAATGGACTGATTGCACAAACACTCCATTTATATCAGAGGTCATAGAAACAACTTAAACTTAGAAGAAAAGAGAAGACGTTTGTACAGGGCCATAGTGATATATCCTCTGAGGATAAGAGGAAAGCACATGAAGCAGAGAGGGCAACAAAGTGTGAATTGAGGTATGATATGGAGACCATTGGCAAAAATTGTCGAGGATCTGTAAGACGCAGCCAGACGGCATAGTAGTAAAATATTGTTTTGGCATATTAAGAAATTGAGAAGAAGTAGTCAGTCTGAATTTGTTCAGTTAATAATTAGAATGGAGCCCAAATTAGTCACAAGGAACGCGGCGAGGAGAGAAGGGCGGAACGTCTTGAACAATGTTAAACAACGATAAATTCGTATGAAATGAAAAAATGAAAAATTAGAATATTTTGAAGGGAATGAAGATTTATTTTGTGAATAGGAGTTAGATACGGACTAAAAGAACTAAACGGACTAAACGGACTAAAAGAAACAAGATCTAAAGTCCTCGCAATGTAGGAAATAAACTTTCGAAATGTGGTGGTTGGTGATAGAGACGAATTGCTGCAGATTATAATTATAATTTTTGAAGATGGGTAAAGACCTAGTGAATTTAGGAAAAACTCGATTAAACTCCTTTGTAAGAAAGGTGGTAAGAGTAACATTGGGACCGTTGAGGCGTTAAATTGGTTTCTGTAGAAAACAAATTACTTAGGATAAATATTAGGAGGCTAATAGTTGCATTAGATAAAGTTGGTGGGGAAGAACACTGTGATTTTTGAAAAGCAAGAGGATGATTCGACTAAATTATCACCCTTAGATTACAACTTAAGATGTGCCTGAACTATCAGACTACTCCCCAGTTTCGTATATTAGTAACAGGTATTTGATTCTGCCGATAGCAGAACTTTGATGAAGGTCCTGTTCTTGTACGGTATTGAATAAAAAAACAGTTTTTTCTTAAGTGGAAGTAAGGAGCGACATTAAAACTTAAAACGAATATAAATTATTCCGTATATGAAAGAGGCTGTCCCCTCCTCAACACCCCGCTCTTTCAACTAAAGTTTTTTACTGTTTTAAAAAGTAGAGTTGTGAGTTAAAGTTAAACTTTAGCGTAAGGAGCGGGGCGTTGAAGAGGGGACAGTCCCTGTCATACACGGAATAATTTCTATTCGTTTTAAGTTTTAATATCGCTCCTTACTTTCAGTTTGCAAAACTTTTTTTTATCTAAATTCTAAACGTTCTTGAATTGATGTATTTTTATAATTTGGCTCACCGTACATGAATAATTAAAACAAAATTTGTACATTAGTTTTACTTTTTGCAACTAATAATAACCTTATAATAACCTAAGTTTGATTTTTGTTCCATTTATTTAGGAATGACTCCTGAAACACAAAGGCTGTCTAATTAGAATGATAACCTCTTTTAAAAGTTAAAAAAAAACTTTAGTGTAAGAGCGAGCTCTTGAAGAGAGGCAACCCCCCGTATATACGCAATATTTTCTGTTCGCTTAAGTTTTAATGTTGTTCCTTACTTTCAGTTGAAAAAACTTGTTTTTTTATTTAATTTAATTTTTTTTTTTTTTTTATTTATTACTTGTTTTTTGATTGTTTTTTAAATAATGCTGGGAAATCCAGCGCCCCCTTCATGGAAATTCTCTTCCCCCATGAAAAATTGCTCCATGGAAAGATCCTCCCATGTAATTTCCTCCCTTCACCCCCCTCCACCAGAAAAAAATCCCCCCTGAAATCGTCTGTATGCTTCCCAGTAACCAATACTATATGTAAACAATGGGCAAAGTTCATAGCGTGTAGCCCTTCCCCCGGAGACTACGGGTGATCAATTTGTCCTCAATGATATAGTTATTAGATTTTTCGACTATGCTGAACAAAATGGCTATCTCAAAATTTTGATCCGGTGACTTTGAGAAAAAATGAGCGTGGAAGGGGGCCTAGTTACCCTCTAATTTGTTTAGTCACTTAAAAAGGACACTAGAATATTTAATTTTTGTTCGAATGAGCCCTCTTGCGACATTCTAGGACCACTGGTGCAAAACGATCACCCCTGGGGAAAAAAAAAAAAAAAAAAAAAAAAATAAACGCGTATCCGTGATCTTTCTTCTGGCAAAAAATACAAAATTCCACATTTATGCAGATAGGAGCTTGAAACCTCTAAACCGGGGTTATCTGATATGCTGGATCTGATAGTGTGATTTTTATTAAGATTCTATGACTTTTAGGGGGTGTTTCCCCCTTTTTGAAAATGAGGCAAATTTTCTCAGGCTCGTAACTTTTGATGGGTAAAACTAAACTAGATGAAACTTGTATATTTGAAATCAGCATAAAAATACAATTCTTTTGATGCATCTATTGGTATATAAATTCCGTTTTTTAGAGTTCCGGTTACTTTTGAGACGGGTCGCTCCTTACTTACAGTTCATTGCCATGAACTGTTTCATTAATTAAAAAAAAAATTTCTACAAAACAAGTTGTTCAAAAAAAATTAAAGAACTCCATTAAACAAAAAATTAAAAAAAATAGAATCAAATAATCTACCAAGCATACAACTTCCACAAATCAGTATCAATAAATAAATGAAACCGAAAACAAACTAAAATTAAAATAAATAACACGGTCAAATTCAAACCAGCAGATATTAATATGAGTAGGCTACAAAACCCCTATGCTTTCTAAAAGCCAGAATTTAATTTGCCCTTTAAATGTTTTCACTTTTATATCTTTAAGAAATACAATTAAAATTTTAAGGAATAAATATCAGCATGTGTATGTTAAACTGACAATGCATATTATTTTTAATTTTTTTCAATAAATTACAAGTTATATTCAGGCTTTTAGAAAGCATAGGGGTTTCGAACTCTACTCATATTAATTTCTGCTCGTTTTATATCGATATGGTCTTTTTCAGGGAAAAAGAAAATAATAGTTTGAATCTTTTCTGTTTTTTTTTTTAGGAATTTATAGTTTGGCCTGCTATTTATGTGCTGGAGAAACTTTTTCAGGAATTTTTAACAACATAAACTCTTTTGAAAATCACAATAAAAATAGTAGTGTTTAATTTAGTCATATACGTCCTCTAGTTGGCCTGATAAATAAAAGCTAATACCATTCCCAAAAAATAATATCTATGCTCTTTTATAGCCTGGATACAATTATACTCTTTAGATTTAGTAAATTTTTAAGAGTAGAAGTAGTAATAGAAGTAGCCCCGAAAATTTGAACTTAATACCCACAGTCGTTCTTGGTATATTGCTGAGATGGCTTATTGGCAACCAGAATACAAACAGTGTGTTTTGATTTAATTTTAAAGCAACATTTAGTTTTTTTTAGCATAATGAGCAAATTACATAACTGTGGAGGGTTGACCTACTCAATAATCCTAGAGATATAGTTAAAAGACCATTCGGCTATGCTGAACAAAATTGCTGTCTTAAAATTTTGATTGGAAGTGTCTGGAAAATTATGAGCTAAAGAGGAGGTTTGATTGCCCTCCAATCCCTTCTGACTCTTAAGATGGCACTAGAATTTTTAATTTTCAATCAAATTAGCTCCTTTAAAACATCAATGGTATTACTAGCTATGATAGAGCATCGCTGCCTATGTCCTTATATGCTCTACAGTGATTATATTTCCTTTTAATACCTGCATGCCTGTAGGTTTTCTGTTTAATTGAAACTCCTCCTAAACGTTCCCTAAAAGTTTCAACGTAATGCCATTAGTGTCGTTAGTTACCGTACGTTAGTTAGTAAACGTAGAAGCAGCATTAAATGTATACACACAGTGTCTTCTGGCTAGCTCAAAATCCACAACCTATGGAGGTATGAAGGTGGAATTTTCAGAGAATATTTTTGTTGTAACGGATGACAGCCTGCCATCCGTATGCAGGTTGTTAAAAGGGCATATCAGCAATATCTTAGGAGCACTGTCGTGTGTGAAATTAATACTTACAACGCTTGTTGTGGGGGATGTTGAACTAACCAAAAGACAATATTTGCATCATAACACTAATGCTTTTACTCCTACAACTACCGCTGCTATTATTACTATCAACGGTACTCCTACTGCTATTACTATATTTACTGGTGCTACTACTACAACTAATAAACCTAAGGGTATTAAGGCAAAAATTTTGGGCAATATTGTAACTGTATTGAAAAAATCGAAACACACTGTGCCCACATAGGTTGTCAAGAAGACGTATCAGCAATGCTTCAGGACCGGTTAATGGTATTAAGTAAAAAATTTCATCGTGTGCTGAAGGGGATGTTGAAAAATACTTTCTATTTGCTGACTGCTACTAATGCTACTACAACTGTTGCTAAGCATAATTACATAACCCTTCAACAATGCTGAAAAAATTGATGTCTGAAAACTTTGTTTGGATATTTGTTATGGGAAAGGATGGGCGGGGAAGGGAGGTTTCTCTTAAATCACTTTGACTCTTAAAAAGGGTACCATAACTTCCGATTTAAAATAAAATGAGACCCATCTGAATTTAATGCAACCACCCACTCAATAAAAACCTTATATGCCAAACCTGCCTTATATTACCAACCCTGGAAGCATTGTTATATGTTCATTGGGCTATTTTAGACAAAATTGCCATCGCACAATTTCAATCAGGTACATTCGGTGAAAAGAGGGGTAGATGGGTGGGGGGGGGGGGTGATTCTTGACCTCCATCACTATTGACTCTTAAAAGGGAACCAGAACTTCCAATTTCAATAAAATTAGCCACCTCTATAGCTTATACAGCCATCCCTTCCATAACACCTTAAATACTGCAGGGGCATAACTTACAACCCTCGCCCTCAAGCTCTGGTGGTTTGTATTAACCTCAAAAGCCTTGCTATATGATATTTGGACTATGTTGAATAAAAGGTCTGTCTCAAAACATCTATTGGATACATCTGAGGAAAACACGGCGTGTTTTTGTGTGTGTGTGGGGGGGGGGGGGGATAGCTGCGCTTTGATCACTTTGACTCTTAAAAGGGGTACTAGAACTTATGATTATCAATTCAATGAGTCCCATCCAAAGCATATATGACCACCCTTTCTATAAGAACCTTTTACAACACCCCAAGGGCATAACTCACAACACTTTCTCTGAGAGCTGGGGGGGGGTCGATGAATAAGAACTAAGATGAATAAAACTGTTATCTCCAAATTTTGATCGGAGGTGTTAAGGTAAATGCTGAGCGTGGACGGGAGAGGGGGGGGCTGTTTAATCTTAAATCACTTTGACTCTTAAATCGGGCACCTAACTTCCAATTTCAAATCAAATAAGCTCCATCTGATGTTTATACGACCACCCATTGAATAAAAACCTTATATGCTCTACAAAATAACTTACAACCTTATCCCCAGGGCGCTGGGGGGGCTGTGTCACTCCTTGAGACATTATTATATGTTCTTTGGACTATTTTGAAAAAAAATTGCTATCTCATAATTTCAATCAGATGCGTTTGGTGAAAGGTGGGGTTTTAGGTGAGGGGGGGGCTAAATGCCCTCCATCACTTTTGACGCTTAAACAGGAACTACAACTTCCAATTTTCAACCAAATGAGCCTCTTCTAAAGTTAAAGAACCATCCCTTCCATAAAAACTTTAAATACCGCCTGGGCATAACTTACAACCCAATGCCCCTAATCTGTGGGGTTTGTTTCAATCCCAAAATCTTTGTTATATGATATTTATACTATTTTGAATATAATGGCTATCTCAAAATTTCTATTAGATGCATTTCGGGACAATACTACGTGTCTGTGTGTGGGACGGGGGTTGCTGCCCTCCGATCACTTTTACTCTTAAAAAGTGCACTAGAGCGTCTGATCACCAATCCAATGATCCACCTCCGAAGTTTATATGACCACGGTTTCTATAAAAACCTTGTATGCCCCCAGGGCATAACTTACAACTCTTACCCTGATGACTATCTCGTAATGACTATCTTAAAATTTTGATTGGAAGTGTTTGGGAAAATAATGAGCGTCGAGGGGGTCATTTGCCCTCCGATCACTTTGACTAATAAAAAAGGCAATAGTCCTCTCAATTTCCAATCGAATGAGCCCTTTTTGAAGCTTCTACGACAGAAGTTTCTATAAAAACATTATATGCCCTAAGGGCATAACTTACTACCCTTATGCTGAGGGCTATGGAAGGGGGTGGTTTTCATCCTAAAGACAAAATTTCCAGACCTTTCAACTACGTTGAACAAAATGGCCATATCAAAATGATGATCGGAAATGTCTGTGGAAATGATGGGCTTGGGGAGAGGAGGGGATTCTCCCTCCTATTAGTTTCGACTATTAAATAGGGCAATAGCCCTCTCAATTTCCAATCGAATGAGCCCTTTTTGAAGTTTTTACGACAACACTTTCTATAAAAACCTTATATGCCCCCAAGGCATAACTTACAACATTAGCCATGAGGGCTTTGGTCGGGTTGTCGTACTCAAAGAAGTAATTTCCGGTCCCTTCAACTACGTTCAACAAGATGACACTAACAGGTGACATGAGAGGGAAATGGTGGTCATGAGAGGGGGTTAGTTACCCTCCAATCACTTTCGACTATTAAAAAGGGCACTAGCCGTTTCAATTTCCAATCGAATGAGCCCTTTTGAAGCTTCTACGACAACGCTTTCTATAAAACCTTATATGCCCACAGGGCATAACTTACAAGCCTTGCTTTGAGGGATGTGAGGGGGCTGTCATCCTCAAAGAACTAATTTCCAGAACTTTCAACTATGTTGGTTGGAAAACTTTGATTGGATGTGTTCGGAGAAATAGTGGGCGTAAGAGGGGGGTTAGTTGCCCTCCATAAATTTCGACTATTAAAAAGGGCACTAGCCCTTTCAATTTCCAATCGAATGAGCTCTTTTTGAACTTTCTAGGACAACGCTTTCTGTAAAAACCTTATAAGCCCCCAGGCCATAACTTACAACCTTTGCCCTGAGGATTTTGGGGGGAGTGTCATCATCAAAGACGTAATTTCCATACCTTCCAACTGCGTTGAACAAAATGGCTATCTCAAAATTTTGATTGGATGTGTTTGGGGAAATGGTTGGCGTGAGAGGGGGGTTAGTTGCCCTCCAATCACTTTCGACTGTTAAAAATAGCACTAGCCCTTTCAATTTCTAATTGAATTAGCCCTCTTTGAAGCTTCTACGACAACGCTTTCTGTAAATAGCTTACATGCACCCAGGGCACAACTTACAACCCTTGCCTCGAGGGCTGTGGGGGGATTGTCATCCTCAAATACATAATTTCCGGATCTATGTTTAACAAACCGGCTATCTCAAAGTTTTGACTAAATGTGCTTGGGGAAATGGTGGGCGTGGAATGGGTGGTAGTTGCGCTCCAATCACTTTCGACTATTAAAATGGGCACTAGCACTTTTAATTTCTAATCGAATCAGCTCTTTTCGAAGTTTCTACGACAACTCCTTCGATACGATACGGTGCCCTGGTCTAAGAGAAAAAAAACAACAAAAAACCAAAAAATAAACAAATAATACATTGTCCCCACATCTTTCTTTTCTTAGGCAGCGCTATTGCGCTGCCTATGATACCGATACCAGATATGATAAGTACATCAAAGTGAGTATTGTAGTATGTATTGTAGTAGTATTGTATTGCAGTAGTATTGTAGTAGCAATAGTAGTAGTAGTAGCAGCAGAAGTCGTAGTAGTAGTAGTAGTAGTAGTAGTAATAATAATAATAGTAGTAGTGGTAGTACTAGTAATAGTAGTAGTATTAATAGTAGTAGTTGCAGCAGTAGTAGTAGTATCAGTAGAAGCAGGAGTAGCAGCAGTAATTAAATCAAATATAAAAGTAGAAGTCAGCAGTAGGAGCGGAAATTAAGTATATAAAAAAAGTTTTTTTCAATTGCAAGTAAGCAGCACCATTAAAGCTTAAAAAGAACGGAAATAATTCCTTCTATGAGGGGGGCTTCCTCTTCCTCAACCATTGCTCTTTACGCTAAAGTTTCCTTTTTGTCAGAAATCTTTGAGAAAGACCACTCAAAAACAATTTGAATTCGAACGAGATGTATCATTAAAGAACTTTAGTCTTGTTTTTAGGCTCATAACTTTTGATGGGTTACATTAAACTTAATGAACATTATATATTTAGAATCAGCATAAAAAAAAGTCAATTCTTTTGATACACCTATGGTTATAAAAATTCTGTTTTTTAGAGTTTTGGCTACTATTGAGTCGAGTTGCCCCTTACTTACAGTTCGTTACCACAAACTGAGTGAAAAGTATGAAATCAATGAATGGCCATGACATTGACACTTTGCAATTTCTCGCAAGTTCAGCAGCACCTCTGAGAGCTCCTCAATCTATGTTGACATACTATTTAATAAAGTTTTCAACTTACACTTTATATCAGATATTTATATTACTTATATCACAAATTTGACACTTGCAGTTGTTTAATTTCAGTTTCTTGTTACACTTGCTTTATTGATTCAGTTCTCGAGACCACTCACAGGAGGAATTCTTTTTGCAGAAATACTTCTCTATTAGTCCACTGGGAAAAATAATATTTGTGCTGCTCTACAAACCGACCCTTCAAGAAAACAGTTGATAGGACTTTTTAGGCAACTGAAAATATTTACTCGCTAAAAGAGACTAGTTCAGTAGAGAAGAAGACTGAAATATGTAATCGGTCAAATGGGCCAAAGGAACTTCAAGGCAGAAAAAAAATTGCCAAAAGGGCACAATTGTATCGACAATGTCTTTTGGTTTGACTGGATTGAAACTTAAGTAAAACGTATCCAGGGCCAGGGGGAACTTAAAACGCAAAAATGTCAAGGTTAAAAGTACTGTATTTAAGTCCATAAAATTAACCACAAATACTGAAACTGACCTAATTTGTTAAAGTTGAAGCTAGCCATGTGAGTACTAAAAAGTTTGGGTGCTTTTGGAAAAGCTAACTTTTCTGATTTATCAGCTTTAATAAGTTTTAAAAAGTCCATCTTCCAATCCACTTCTTACTACCAACTGATCTAAGTTTAACGTGAAGAATTTTCTCAAGGCGAAACAGAAACAATGCAAGTCCTTACCCAGTGTAAAATCGAGCTAAGTCCAAGCCGGATAATGACTTGGTCTGGTGTGGACATGTTGCACCTTATGAACTGGAACCACGCAGATATTCCTACAATGCACAGTTTGAGAGCCATAGGGGTCAAGTTTGAGAGCCATAGGGATCAAAGCCCCTCCAATTCCGTCCCTTCCTATCCCTCTTGCCAGTGCTGGCCTTTTAACTTCAAAGTAGGCATTTTGCACCTTTTTTTAAGTGTGACCCCTCTTCTTGCGTGAGCGTTTCACTTCAAAAAGTGACATCTTTTATTCTCACTTATCCTGCTCTTTTTGGGATTAGAGGTATTATTGACACTAGTATTTCAAACAATTCGTGGTAACAAACTGTAAGTAAGGAGCGACCCGGCTCAATACTAACCTAAACTCTAAAATATGGAATTTTGATGCTAATAGATATGTCAAAAGAATTGTTTTATTATGTTGATTTCGAATATATAAGTTTCATTAAGTTTAGTCTCACCCATTAAAGGCTATAAGCCTGAGAAAATTTGCATGATTTTTGAAAAAAGAGGAAAACACCCCCATAGAATCTTAATAAAATCGTATCATCAGATTCAGCATATCAGAAAATCCTACTGTAGAGGTTCCAAGCTCCTATCTGGAAAAGTGTGGAATTTTGTATTTTTTGCCAGAAGAAAGATCACGGATGTGTGTTTATTTATTGTTTTTTTCCCCAGGGGTAATCGTATCGACCCAGTGGTCCTAGAATATCTTGAGAGGGCTCATTTGAACGGAAATTAAAAGTTCTATGGCCCTTTTTAGGTGACCAAAAAGATTGCAGGGCAACTAGGCCCCCTGCCCCACCCCTTTTTCCAAAAATTGTCCGATCAAAATTTTGATATAGACATTTTGTTCATAATAATTGAAAGACCCAATAACTAGCCTTTGGATGCAACATAACCCCCAAAGCCCCAGGGGAAAGGTCTTTAATTTGTAAAATTTCCCCATTGTTTACGCATAGTGTTTGTTTTTGGGAAGTATATATACATTTTCGTATGGGGGGATAAATTTTCTGCTTGGGGCTTTTCCACGGGGGAATTTCCATGGTGGCGAAGTTTCTAGGGGGTTAAATTATCAGGGTAAATTATGCACTAGGGAAATTTGCCAGAATTCCTAAGCAAAATTCTTTTTATGTGTCTTGGTTTCTCTATTCCGTCTCAATTTTACACGTGGAGTTATTAAGGGTAATTTCCAGGGGTAAATTTTCACCAGGATTGGATTGTCTGTAGGATATTTCCGTGGGGAGGGGGATTTCTTCTTGGAGATGGGCAAAATTTCCTGGCATTATTTGAAAACTGATCAGAAATTAAATAAAAAAAACATATTTTCTCAACTGAAAGCAAGGAGCAACTTTAAAACGAACAGAAATTATTACGCATATGAAGGGGATTGCCCCACCCCTCTCAGCACCTTGCTCTTTACTCTAAAGTTCGAAATTTTTACTACTTCTTTAAGAACGACTCTTGAAACACAAGGGTCGTTTAATTACAACAATAAGAAGCTTTGTTAAAAGTAACTACAAAATTTTAAGATTCCTTTTATAAGAAGGTTCTACGTTTCCAATCTTTTCTACAAACTTTTCTGTGTGTAGATCGGACCAGTTGAACAATTGCGAACTCTTGACCTTTGAGGGTGCATGGATCCTATACCACTTAGAGGCTCACATTTTTTATCTTCCATTATTCAAAATGGCTGTTCCATTTCACATCCAAGACCAAGAGAGGGGAGAGAGTTAAGGGGAGCCCAGTATAAGAAAATGGCGCAGAAGAGTGCTAGTTAGCCTCTAACCCCTTTTGGCTCTTTAAAAGAGCATTGGAGTTTTTGCTTTCTATTCAAAGAAGTCCCACTGAAGTATCTATAAGAGTATCTACAAGCGCCATTTCTATGCCAAAAGGCCGGGTTAAAATAGCACATGGCAGATCACCATTCTTCCCTGCGTCAACACTAGTGCAGTAGTTTTACGGCAAGCAGAAGTCAAAATGTCTTCATCTTTCAGTTACCGTAAAAATTATTGTAATTTCCTAATCCACACAATGGTGATGTTATGTAGACAGAATTACTAACTCAATATTCTTTGATTGGTTTATTTTTCTGCTTCTTCATTTTATTATTTGGAGACGCTAATACAAAATCTCCATATCATTTCAGGCCCCGTATCAACTGGGAATTAACCCCTCGCATCGTATTGCAAAACAGAGATCAATCTGCTGTGCCATCACAGGGTTCATTAATCGGCCCTAAAATATATATATATATATATATATATATATATATATATATATATATATATATATATATATATATATATATATATATATATATATATATATATATATATATATATATATATATATTCTGAATCATTCCATCGCATAAGAGAAAAAAATTCCCTGTTTGTGCTCAAATCTGCAGTTCCTGTGCAGAATTTCGCATCCTGTTGAGATAATATTGCTATAGTCTTGTTTAAAAAAAAAAAACAGAAGAAAATAAATTAGGCTGCCAAAACTATTAAATACTACTACTACTATTACTAACAACTCACCGCAGCACCAAGCCGCCTTAGGCCAACACAGCTAGGCACGCTCCTCCTCCGTCGCAATCTATTCAAAGCTTCCCTCTTTATATGCTCCCAGGAAGTTTCCATTTCCTTTAAATCTTTCTTTATGACATTCTACCACCCCAACCACAGACGAACCACCTTCCGTTTAGCCCTAGATGGTTGGCCAAAAAGGACAATCTTCGGCAACCTGTAATCCTTCATCTGCAGAAAGTGCCTTAGTCATCTCATCCTTTTTTCATTAAATAATTTTTTTTTTTTTTAACTGAAAGTAAGGAGCAACATTAAAACTTAAAACGAACAGAAATTATTTCGTTTATGAAAGGGGCTGTACACTACTCAACGCCTCGCTCTTTACGCTAAAGTTTTTGATTGTTTTAAAAAAAAGTGTTGAGAGAAAAAGTCTAACTTTAGCGTAAAGAGCGAGGCACTGAGGAGGGAACAGCTCCTTTCATATACGGAGTAATTTCTATTCATTTTAAGTTTTAGTGTCGCTCCTTACTTTCAGTTAAAAAAAAACTTCTTTTTTTTATTTAATTTTTGAACGTTTTTTAATTAATGCGGGTTTTGATTTTGGCTCACCGTACACGAATAATTAAAACAAAAATTTGCATATCAATTTTACTTTTTTGGTTAAATGGCTTTCTAGAAAGTTGTTTAATTTTATTTACGAACGTTTTTATTAATAGCCTAATAAATATACGTAACTTATGAATTAACTTACGAAACGAACTTCTATATTCATATATTTTTAATACGTATATTAGAGGGTTCGCCCCCTAGTCAATACCTCGCTCTTTACGCTAAAGTTTGAATTTTGTTCCAATTCCTTAAAAATGACCCCTTAATCACAAAGGCCGTTAATTAGAATAAGTAGCTCTTATTAAAGTACTAAAAAATCTTTTGCTTAAAGAGCGAGGTATTGGCTAGGGGGCGAACCCAGATCATATACGTAACAATTTCTGTTCGTTTTAGTTTTGATGTTGCTCCTTACTTTCAGTTAAAAAACTTTTTTTATATTTAATTTCTGATCGTTTTTTTTAGACAATGCTGGGAAATCCGGTCCCCCCTTCATAGCAATGTCCCTTCCCCCATGAAAACGTCTTCCATAGAAAGATCCTCCCACATAAACCCCAATCCCCCCCCCCCCTACTACCAGAAAAAGTATCCCTGAAAACGTTGTATACTTCCCAATAATCAATACTATATGTAAACATTGGGTAAAGTTCATACTTTCAGCCCTCCCTCCGGGGACTTTGGGGGATCAAGTCATCCTAAAAGACATATTTATTATATTTTCGACCATGCTGAACAAAATGGCTATCTCACAGTTTTGATCGGGTAACTTTTGGAAAAAATGAGCGTGGGAGGGGGCCTAGTTGCCCTCCATTTTTTGGTCACTTAAAAATGGCACTAGAACTTTTAATTTCCGTTCAAATGAGTCCTCCTACGATATTCTAGGACCACTTGTGTTTCCTTCTTTTTTCGAAAATCAGGCAAATTTTCTCAGGCACATAACTTTTGATGGGTAGGACTAAACTTGATGAAACTTATATATTTGAAATCAATATAATTCTTTTGATGTATCTATTGGTATCAAAATTTCGCTTTTTAGAGTTTCGGTTACTATTGAGCCAGGTCACTCCTTACTTACAGTTCGTTACCACGAACTCTTCTATGATAGCACTAGAAAACGCGATTGAACCACACTTTTCATACAACCTACTGTTTGACATATGGTCAGTCAGCCGGGTACCCAGAACAATCCGTAGACAATTTCTCTGGAAAACATCTAGCAAACCTTCATCCGCTTTTCGGAGCGCCCAGGCTTCAGAACTGCATTTGACCACTGTCATCACTGTAGCTTCCATTATTATAATCTTGGTTTCCAAACTTTTTTTAACTGTGAAAAAAAATCCTGAGAAAACGATTGATTACCCTTTAAAACAAAGTTTTTAAAATTAAATGGCATAACTAAAGTTGAAAGCATTTATTTTCTCCTTGTTTTCTTTTTAGGTTTTGCATTTTAGAGCAATTATCTTTCTATATGTTTTATACCTATATTGCTCACATTAACTATGTATCATTTTTTTGGCACTTGTGCATTATACCCACTCTTTTATATACTGCTAGTTTGGTGAATGCTAATGGAATAAAATAAAATAGGATCAATATAGAATAGTTTAGAAACAAATTTGGGCTATATATTTGCAAATTAGGGGGGGGGGTTGTTGGGTAAAGAAAAAAAAACAGATAAGAAAAGACCCGACCATAATGGTTTATTAACAAAATTACAGTAATTACATGTTACAATTATGAGCCCAAAACGCTATAATGTCTTTGAGAATCGCTGTAAAATCATCTCTGCCTTCACGCTTCACTTTCGCACGCCACATGTGCTCGACTAAGTAAGTTGATAAATGTTGATATATTCCAAATTATAATTTTATCATTCATTTAAGATCACCCGTTTCACACAACTCGACTCTAACAACTGTTTTATGATCGGGTATCTCTCCCGTATATCGCTCCCGCATCTGTCCCCGTAACTGCCGCGTCTCATTTGACATAAAAGAGTGGGTATATAAAAGAGTGGGTATAATGCACAAGTGCCATTAATTTTCTCAATACATAGTTTAATTTGAAAGCATATAGGAAGATAGAATCGTTTCTGTATGGGTATAAACTGCTACTCTGGGTTACGGTATTTTCTACGATATTATCTGTATATTATTTTTGACATTTATGATTATTTTTATGATACTATTTAGGGTATTGTTGTTTATAACTAACAGGCTTTCTGCATAACTACATCTATTGGGACTTTACATTCAATATGTATATGGATATATTGTTTGTTTTTTTTTACAGTTGGATGCATCAACACCATATACTCACATTCCACTAAAAGGACTATCTCATTCAATGGAGTCTTTAGACTTGAAACCAGCAGCACCCCTCCAATTTGCCGATATTATCACACCTCTTCAATCTTACGGAACGCTGCCAAAAACACAGCAGCCAAAAGAGATAAGTGTTATGACTCTCCCACGTTCACGGACGCAAAATTCCCTAAGGAACTGTGGAAAAGCAGTTTCTATTGGAAGTACAAGTGAAGATAGTGACAGACGAATATTGAAGAACTTAAAGCAGTCTAAGGAAATTGAAACTTCTAACATGAATGAACTACGAGTATGAATTAAAACAAAAGTGTTTATTTTCATATAATCTATAAATCGGAGAAAATAATTATGTGGAACGAAATTATATTCAGAGTCGTCAAGGTATAATAACGGTGTTGCCAGACAACTGAAGAAAAGTGTATCGCAAAGAATTACAAGTGTATTTAGGAGAGATGGACGGAAAAATTAAAATAAAAAAGAAATTCTAATCTTTAATGTGAATGAACTACAAATATGAATTAAACAAAAGTGTTTTTTTTTTAACATAATCTATTATTAATAGATAAAATTGTGTAGAACTGAATAATACGAATAATGGATATGGCATAATAGCAGCGTTGCCATTGTAGAATTACAAGAATATTTAGTGACAGGTGGACACATAGAATTCGAGGCAAAAAGAAACAAAGATGTTTGAGCCTGTTGGTTTTTGAATTAAAATGAAGCTGGTGGATTCTGAATAAGAAAGTTAAGAGCCATGGCTAACCGGAGAAAAAGCCAAGACAGATAGGCTGAGTGAGAGGTAAAGTTCGTTGAAGAACGGACTAAGAGTATGAATTAAACAGGTGTTTATTTTTTATGGAATCAAGAAAACTGAGAACAAATTATGTGGATTGAAAGGGATAATAAGAGCATTGCCAGAAAATTGCAGAATAACAGTATAGCATAAAGATGTTTAGTGAAAGATAAAAACAATGAACTCAAGATAAAACCAAACTAAAAGTTTAGCATGAATAAACTACAAGTATGAATTATACAAAATTCTTTATTTCTCATTGAATCTGACAACCAGAGAAACCTTTGTGTGGAAGACAAAATAAGGCAAATGATGATAGCGTAATAACAGCGTTGTCAGGAAACAGCAGAAAAGTGGTATTGTATGGAATTATAAGTATATTTGGCAACAGACGGACACGAAGAAATCACAGCAAAAGGAAACTAAATCATGAATGAAATTAGAGTGTTTATTAAATAAAACTTTTAATTTTTTATAGAATATATAGATTAGGTTTGAAATTTTGAAAAAAAAACGAAAAATTAGGGTTTGTTAAATTATATGAAATATGCTTGAGATATAAAAACGATGTTCCTAGAAAACTGCAGAAAAGTAATATTGGCCAAAATTATAACTGTATTTAGTAACAGATGAACATGAAGAATTCAAAACTAAAGGAAACTAAGACGTTTAACATGAACGAACTACTGACATGAATTTAACGGAACTGTGTAGTTTTATACTAAGTATAATAAAAGAAAAACTTATGCAGATTGAATTAATGCGATGAGTATTCACGGCATAATAACAATTTTTATTAAAAAACTGAAGAACAAAGGATTCCAAGAAGAATTACTAGTATGCCCATTGACAGAAAGATATAAGGAATTCAAAGGGAAAGGAAACTGGCATTAATGGACTGCGAAATTAATGACAAAATTAATGATGATGAAATTAATTAATGACATTAATTAACGTCTGACATTAATGGACTGCGAAAATGAAACAAAAGTTTATATTCAGTATAAGGTCTATAAATACAGGGTTAAGCTTTGTAGAGTATAAAGAAAAAACTTCCGGGTTTGGTTTGGGTGGCCAGAAGACTGTAAAAAAGGTACACCAAGCAGAATTCGAAGCCAGCTAAATGACAGACCGACACCAAGAAATTCGAAGGGGAAAGTAAGAAATACAATATTGTTCAGAATGCATAAATTACAAATGTAACTTGTAAATTAACAAGCATGTATCTTTATATCGAACCTAAAAGTTCAGCAAAATGGTTGGATGAAATAACGTGAATATTGGTCACTACTTATTTACAATACTACCATAAAATTGCTGAAAGAAAGATCATCTTGGATTGCAAGTCAATTCAGCATCAAGGAATTCAAAGCTAGCTAAGGTGGATGCAAAGACCGTCACAAACGTTTAGTGTGAACTACCTGTGAGCACAACTTAGTAATCAGTGCACAGAGCTTACACACAATAATCTGTGTATAGCTCATAAGCAAGAGAAACAATTCAAAAAAAGAAAAAAAATCTGTCGAAGATTCAAAATGTGTTAAAAAAAAAAAGAAATTTGGTAGGATATGATTCTGGAAATGCAGATGAACAAAATGGCCGACGAAACCAGAAATCAAAGCAATTTAGAGAGCGTTTGACATTTAACGTGGATTAACTAAGAACTTATACGCAATTTGAAGGACTTCAAAAATCTATCAATAAGATCGTCCAAATTACATCAAAATACAAGTAAGAAAAAATTAATCTTTAGAAAATTCAACCAATTATCTGTCTTCTGACGTTAACGTTTCTGAAAAATTGGTTTTGTTCCTGGCATTTTGAGGTTCTACAGAAATCAATCAAATCGTCAATAATTTTTTGAGCCGTTGCAATTTATCACCATCTAAAACATTGTGCCCGAAAATCTTATTACATTCAAGATTCACTATGCATTAATACCGTTTTGAGAAAAAAAAAATTGGAAGGAAATGTCACTGGCATTGCTGACGAGTTAAGTGGCGGATCAATAGAGACGAAGTCCAACAAATTTAACGGACTTCTAGTCTTTATAGGTTATAGGAAGGACTTGAGTGAAGTTGAAGTGATCACTGTACAATTCAAAAAAAAAGAACAACTGCATTTCGACAATGAAGTATAGCTATTTATAGTTTATAGTTATAATTATTGTGAGGTACAACACCACTGAAAACTAAAGTACTACCTGTAATTTGATATTGAGACAAATAGATTATGAAGAAACTCCATTTGAGTAGTGATTTGTATTCAGAGTGAACTATGAAGTTCCAAAGTTTGTCCATAATTTGTGATAAATCGATGTAATCATTTGACTACTATTAAATAAATTTCTTTGTTGTTTGAATTGATGTTACTGTTGAGGGCTCAGCATTAAAGGGATCTTTAAATTAAAGAGTCTATGTTAATGTCATTGGAACATCTACCTGTAAATAGTGGTCAAATCTCACTTAAATTTTGTAGGAAGTAACATCTAGGGTGTCTTCAGGCTCGTGCTCAGGAATTTTTAACGGGACGAGTCCTTACAAATCCAAGAAAACGTAGGATTTCGGAGGAAGGGGTAGAACCCTTAGTCTTAGTCCTACCTTTTTATTATGCGGGCCCAAGAGGGAGTTTTGAGTATATTCAGACGAATTCTTGTCACCCAGGCATCAGGGTAATTGCAGTACAAGTGTGATAGCACAAGCGACATCAGTAAAAAACACTAGATGACTAATCACCACTAATAGATTAATATGCCTTAATTTAATTGTTTCTGCTCTCGTCTCGCTTTCTTTGAAGTCGGTCTATTGTGAAATTTATTTACAAAAAGGCAAAAAGAAATTTATTTAAAAAAAGTAAATGAGGTTTAACATAGGGTCTGAGAAAATATTTTATCACCGCGGCTATAATTTAGGATTAGGGGATTAGTTCATTGAAGGATATAATTTTTGCAGACAGTATTTGCTGCTTTGTTCCAGAGATAATCAGTAGACTTACGCAATATCTTTGATGAAATTATTTTACTAGACAAATAGTTGTTCCTTGCCGCACAGACAGATAAGTTTAAAACTAATAAAGCAATCATGTTTCCCCTAAATTTTGCTTGGCCCCGGCATGGCTACGCAGAAGGCTCGAATAAAATGATTCTCATTGTCGCTTGTGTTCTAACCGCAGACAGCGCGGGCCTCTTTTTGAGTCATGGCACCAACAAATGTTCCACAAAACCAATCTGGGAAAAATAGGAATTTTCCCTTAAAGTTGTGACCTATTTAGATTATTTTTGTGGCCAGAAATATCAATGTGCCAGTTTTAAGAAAAGAAACTGTGTAGCCGATCTCAAAGCCGTCCCCTGCGGTCGACAAGCAGTAGGCTCGTATATATTGATTCTCGTTGTTGCTTTTCTTCGTTGTGATGGCATATAATGCGAACTTCTTCTTGATGTCATGACTTCAAGTTAAGTTCGATGCAACCACCCTGAGAAAAAATCAACGAGCCATAAACCTGCATGACTGCATACCAAACGTGGATATAAGATGAATTTGCGACGTCAAGAGAAACGTTGCCCTCACGATCAAAGAAAGCCAACTGAAATCGATGGGCGATGTCTTGCAAAAGATTTTAGAGTGCCTGCCTCGCAGAATCCTTCTAGCTGAGCAACTCAGTTTATGGAATAGACGGTAAGGAGGATAGTGGAAAAACTGGTAGACCTGGCTAATTCAGACCTTAAACCTATTGGGGGGTTCAGAAAGTTCGAACACAGATGGAAAACCCAATGGCTCCCACTCACAGAGCAGCTGGCACCAGACCACACTACATGGTCCAATGAAGTCTTGAAGATCTTCGATTTTGGGCAAGGTAAAAACATCTTATTTCCGCTACATGGACATAATGCAGTGTTATCTAATGTAATTGGGAGCTCTAGGAGTACCCACAGGCAAATAGAGGCATGGTTGGGGACTGACTAAAATCTATTCACTTTCAATTTTCATAAGCTGCACTAAATTATTCAGTCAAATCAGATATATTCCCAGTCCAAAGATCTGATCAATCGTTCTATAAACAATGGCCAAAAGACAAATACGTGAGAGAATCATCATTCTTTACTAAATTCATGTGGCTGCGTTGACTCTGACTTAAGTCACGTCAACCGACGTTTAAGAAAAAAATAGCTTCAAGTAGGAGCAATTAAAGAACGAATAAGTCTAAACAAAATATTACCAAACAGAGAACGCTTTTGATAAGCTACATGAGTCCTTATTGATCACAATACTTGCGTCCAATAAAGTTTAGCTCCATCATCCCACCGATGAGATTTACTTTTTGTACCCTTTGATCCCTTCTGTCCTATATTGAAGCCTTTTTTTTTGTTTTCCCCCGGCTGTCTCGTATGAAAAGGGTAGTCGTCTTCAGAGGCTCATTCGATTGTAAACTGAACTTTCAGCATCTCTTTTAAGGGTCAGAAGAAGCAGTATCTGCTGTCTCCATTTTTAGATACGATTATTTATTTCTATTTATGTTCATCTTGGGTTACATTTCTTATAAAGACTTTTTCTACAAAAGCTGCACTAAACCAAGGATGAGCAGGAATAGGGCGTAATAAATTTTTAAGTGTAAAACGACCATAAATCACTATCAATAAACAAACGAAACCCAAAACAAAAAGATATTACAATAATTACTAGGATAAACTGAATTGGACAGAAACTAACACAAAGAGGAGTAGGGCTAACGCCCCCTGGGCCTTCTAAATACCCAAACATAATTTGCACTTTACTGAAAACAATCTTTATTTCGGGCTTTGTATTTTATTTATCATAACATACAAACAATAATTTTGGACTTATTAAAATTTTTATAAAAGAGAAAACGTTTAAAATCCATTTTGTTCAATAAAGTGAAAATAGCCGACAAGTGTGAAGTAGCAGTCGCAAGTTTTAACAGTTGAAGTTACAAGTAGTCACGGTCAAATATAGCCGCAGTCACAGTTCCGGGTAGTCACATGAGCAATCACAATTGCAGTCACAAGTAGTCATAGTCACAAGTAATTGCAGCCGCAGTAGCAAGTAGCTGAGGACGCACCCAGTTATTGCAGTCAAAATCGTATGTAATCCGAAATGCATGCAATTAATGCGAGCAAGTTCCTTTAAATTATATAGCAATTAACTAACTTAAATCAAGCTGTTCATTTAAGCCATTTATTTATTTTTCAGCATACCACAATCTTTGCTCTAGTGAATCGTGGGTTTGAGGGGCGGCAACGCCACACTCATTTGTGAAGTATCTATCACGCAATGCAGTATCGTATAAATATGAGTCCAAAGATTTGCCCCAGTAAACAAGATAAAAATTTTGTGAGCTCAACCGCAAAGGGCTCCGGCAAAATATGGAGATACCCAAAGTGGCTACAAATCTAAGGGCTATTGAGGTTTGGGCCACGAATATATATATATATATATATATATATATATATATATATATATATATATATATATATATATATATATATATATATATATATATATATATATATATATATATATATATATGTCTTTGAGGTTTTATCCCAAGCTAAAGACTGTTGGGGGAGGATGTTTATTTTAAATTTGGGTTGAATAAAGAGGATTTGAAGAATTTGTTGTTGGTAAGAAGGGATAATTTGGATTTTTGTGGGGGAGGGGCATAGGCTGGCGGTTGGCCCTTATTTTTGCCCTATGTGTGGATGTGTGAATTAGAATTTATTTCATTTTGTATCCGAGTATGAGAAGCTGTCTGAGTTGCGGAATGAATGTTTTGGACGAGTGTTTGGGAGTGATTGCTGGTTAATTGAGCGGATGGCTGAGAGGAACGCAAGTGCTATTAAGCAGTTGTGTATGTTTCATCGTTTAGGGATTAAACATGGGGAAGCATGTTTGAGGGTATAGCTTGTTACGGTTCTTAGGATTTGAATTTCATTATTATTGGTGTTTGTTGGTTAAAATGTTGAACCTTGGTGTGTTCCTTTTTTGTCTTTTTGTTGTTCTTTTTTCTTTTTTTTTATTTGTATTATCCAAAGTTGTATTTTGTTCCTGAGTTCTGTTTTTAGAGTGTATTCTGTGTTGCTATAGCCCGCAGGCTTTTTGTAATATATCTTATCTTATACTATTGCTGTTCCTTAGGCTACTTTAGGGTGGACAAAACTTGTTTGTTTTTATATTTGATTTCTGGTTGTTTTTTAAATAATTCCTGCCCCCTCCATAGAAACTCCCCCCAAGAAAATTCCTTCATGGAAATTTCCTCAAACGTAAAATACCCACCTCCGGACAATTTTATCCTCGCTCATAGCCCCTAAAATTTCTTGCGGAAGATTCCTTCTGGAAAATTCTCCTTAGCCTACTTTCATTTGAAAAACGACTTGTTTTTCATTTAATTTCTAATCATAAGTAATTTCTGAGACCACACTGGCTAATCATGATAAAATTTAAAATCGCGAAGAAAACAAGGGCAGTTAACAGCCAGTGAAAAAATTGAAAAATTATGCAAATATTTCGGTCAAGACCTCCGCTTGACCGTCCTCAGTGCAGAATAAAACTAATAAAAACATAAAAAAAAACCTTAAAATAAAAACACAAAACTAAAATTGGACGACCCTTTCTCAGTAATGGTGAAAGGGTAACAGAATAAAAAACACAAGTCTAAATGGCATTTCACAATTTCATTTCACGTAGAGCACTCTCAAAGGCTAAACGCTTTTCGGGTTGATTATTATCAGAGATTCTAATTGATTGCAAAATACAATTTTGCGGATGTATTTACAAACGGTCAGAACTGATACTTTCATCATCAGCGGGAATTAGAAAAGTATCCTCTGTACTTCTATTGTGAGCTAGCTTTTGGTGAATATGCTTTTTTTTCTATCTAAACTGTATCACTGAAAACTTGCATGAGACGTTTAGGGGGGATAACAATGGAGGTTTTGTCAAACAAAATGAAATGGTTTGGACTTTCATACACATGTTGAGCCAAGGCGGAATCAAAAACCTCAGGCCTTTGGCGTATCCTCATGGCCTTGTCGATTGAGGACCTATGTTTCTCCTGCAGAAAATTTCCGAACTGAGAATTTCTCCCGCAGAAAAATTGCCCATGGAGAATGTCTCCCGTGACAATCACCCTCCCCCCCAAGGAAAAATTCTCCAGACAATTCCAACCCCTTTGAAAATTTTCCTCGGATAATTTCCCTAAGACACATGTAAAATTGAGTCGGCAAAGAGAAAGCAAGACAAATAAAAAGAATTTTGCGGTGAAATTCTTGCAAACTCCCCCTTATAAAATTCACTCTAGGTAGAGCATCCCGAAAACTTTCTTCTCCGCGGAAAAATTTTCCGGTGGAAAATTCCCCTACTACAGAAAATTCCCCTTCCCAAAAAATGTGTGTTCACTCCACAATAACATACACTGTATGTAAACAATAGGCAAATTCCAAAACTTACAGCCCTTTCCCCAGGTGCTGTAGGGGTTCTGTCATCCCCAGAGGCATGAATATTAGACATTTTAACTAGGATGAACAAAATGGTCATCTTATAATTTTGGTCGGAAGACTTTCAGCAAAAAGGGGCATGGAAAGGGGGCTAGTTATCCTCCGAACTAAAGGGCACTAGAACTTTTAATTTCCTTTCAAATGAGTTCAATCTCAATCTTCTAGTACAAGTGGATCGATACGATTATCCTGGCGAAAAAAAAAACTTAACACGCATCTCTGATCTTTTTCTGGTAGAATATACAAAACTTCACATTTTTTCAGATGGGAGCTTGAAACCTCAACAGTAGGGTTCTCTGATATTCTGCATCTGACGGTGCTATTTTCAATAGAAGTCTTTGATTTTTTGGGACATTCCCCTACCGATTTAAAAAAATCAATGGCTTTTTCGCAGGCTCAAAGCTTTTTTTTTTTTTAAATAAATTTAGGGTTTATTCATCAACCAAAAATAACAAAATCCAGAACCTAAGCTTGTAAAGGAGATCACTACCCCAACTCGCCATAAAAAAAAAAAAATAATGAAAAAAAAAAACTTATCACATAAAAATCACTAATAAGCGACTATACCACCCCTACTCTTTATTATCTCACCAATTCTCAATATTCAACATATTTAACCTTGTCCTTCTAAATCCATCAACAAAACACAAAAATCCAAAAAAAAAAAAAAATTAGCAAACTAAAGGCAAAAGAGACCGGAGAACTGACTCACTCACCCCCATATACCCTATAACAATGTTCTTTTAACAGACTTCTAAATTCAGAAACATCCGTCACCTTCTTTATCTCTTCTGGCAGACTGTTCCAAGCACGAAAGCTAACATGGCGGATACAAGACATTGACCTAGTTGTCACAGGCTTAGGTAGTCTGAATTCATTCGAACGTCTTAAACTATAAGAATGAAAACTAGAAACAGGCAGAAAAAAATCTTGAAAGCAAATTGGTAGCATTTTATTCTGATGTTTAAACATAAAAAGAGCATTATAAAACTTAGTCAATCCAAAGAGTGGAACAATAAGTAGTTCAGCATACCTTCCTCTAACTGAGGAACGCTTATCATCTCCAGTAAGTACTATTACAGCTTTATTCTGTAATACTCTAATCTGCAATAAATGACCCACAAACGTTGAAGACCAAGCCAATATACAATAAGTCAAACACGGATGAATAAGGGAGAAATAAAGCATTCTGAGAACCGTTCTAGGGAAAGTATGCTTTAGCTTCCTTATAATTCCCAAATTTTGGGCAACTCTAGCTGCAATTTGATTAATATGGTCTTTGAAACTCAAGCACTCATCAAATATCACTCCAAGAAACTTCAGTGCTCTGACACGTTCTATAGCATTCCCATCAAGTTCTAGTTTCTCTATCCAGGGATAGTAATTTAAACTTCTCCCGTAAATCACAAATTGACTTTTCTTATGGTTTAATTTAAGTTTATTAACTCTCATCCATTTCTCTATTTGTTCCATTCCCTTTTTCAGAACTAGTAGAAGTTCTCTTTCTGTCCTCGCAGCAACTGTAAAATGTGTATCGTCAGCAAAACTAGGAATTATAATTCTGTTACCGCGATCCCCTTTATCCGAAATGTTTATATCTTCAATGCATCGGTAAATATCATTTATATAAATCAAAAATAAAAGAGGTCCCAAAACTGACCCTTGAGAAACGCCAGTCTTGACTCTCTGCGGGCTAGAGGTCTCACTTTCGATTTGAACAATCTGCATACGTTCACTCAGGAATGATCTAACAAGTTCCAAAAATTTTCCACGGATACCACAATTATCTAACTTCTATACTAAAATTTCATAATCCACACAATCAAATGCTTTCATTATGTCAAGGAAAACGAATGCCACTTTAAGACCACGATCTAAATGATCATTAACAAATGATCATTAACGTCAAGAAGATCATTGCTTGCTCAGTTGACATTCCTTTCCTAAATCCAAACTGACTAGATCGAAAAAAAGACCTAGATTCTAGGAATTTAACCATTCTTACATATATTAGTCTCTCTATTATTCTAGAAATAACAGGAAGAAGCGAAATAAGCCTAGGCCTATAATTATCTAAATTCCCACTATCACCCCCTTTAAAAAGTGGTTTCACTTTCGCAATCTTCAGACAATCGGGAAAAATACCTAACTTAAAACACTCATTTATTAGCATTACCGACTGACTAGAAACAATAGGATAAATAACACGGAAAGCTTTCACAGTCATGAGATCCAATCCTGCGGCACTGTTTTTCATACTTTTAACCACTTCACACAACTCACTTAATTTAACCGGCTGTAAATAGGCAGATACTTCGCTCTTATCAGGCAGGAATTTTGTAAAATCGCCATCCTCAGCCAGGACTGGGATACTGGATCCTACATTAAGGCCCACATTAGAGAAATGCTCACAAACTGAATTGCAACTCACACTGTCCGGAAGCTCCGAGGGAGACCAACTAGGGTTCGTTACAGACTTTATAAGTTTCCATGTCTTGCCTGGATTTCCCTCAGCTTCTTTGAACTTAAAAGCAAAATAATCCGCTTTAGCTTTCCGAAGGAGACAATTTAGCATGTTTAATGATATGCTTTATAATCATCCCTAGTAGTTGTCCCTTTATTTTGGATCAATTCCTTATATAAATGGTTTCTCCTTCTCATACTTAAGAGTAGACTCTTAGTAATCCATGGTTTCTTTGCTGATTCATATCTGTAAACTCTTCTAGGTTTAACACATTTCTGAAGTAAACTTGTTAATGTCCCGTACCATTTTTCAAATTTCCAATTGATATCATATTCCTCTTGTAGAAAATTGAATTCAGTCTTATCAACTTCTAATTTAAAACGGGCAACAACCTCAGAGTCAATAATAGGCCTAATGACATTACAACAATGTCCCTTATTCAACTGTAGGACTTGGCGGTACTGTTATCATTACTCCAAAAGGATCTGAAACACTATTAACCACAACAGCAGGTGACTTATATTCAGTATTTACAAATATTTTATCCAATATTGACGCAGAATTCTCAGTAATTCTTGTACAGATATTTATAGTAGGCTTCAGCCCGTAGCTAAGCATCCTATCCAGAAACTCCTTAACTCTCTGACTAGAATGTAGACTTTTCAAATCAATATTGAAGTCACCACACAAAAAACACGGCTGTCTTGTTCCACTCAACAGGTCCAGTTGCTCTTCTAACAGACTCAGAAATTCAACGAGGCTACTAGACGGGGTTCGATAAATAATAGCAAGAACACATTTAAAATTTTCTTAGATATTTTCACAACCATCGACTCAAACACCATTTCCTTATGTTTAGTAAGGGAAGGCATCGGCAAGACATTAAGATCACTCTTGATATATGCCGCTAAACCTCCATGTTGGTGCAGTTCCCTGTTTTTTAAAACCAGTTGGTAATTAGGAACATCTAATAGGGATGACGAATGAGACTTCAACCATGTCTCAGTCAGGGCCGAAACCTGTAAACCTTGAGTCTGCAGAACTTCCTCCAGGTACTGAAAAGAAGTACTAATACCTTGGCAAATTAAGTGAAAAACCGAAAAAATCAGTCGGTTCATAATCATTATTCAAATCCTGAAGGAACTTATAACGGTCTTTCAAATAATTCTCACCAATACCATTACTATCGAATTCACGATGGAGTACCCCAGCCCCAATATCTTCAATCCTGAGTGAATCATTCTCCAGCCCCTTCAACCTATTCCACTCTAAATTAGCCATTATCAAAAATCATTTTGTGACGGATATGAGAAGGAAAAGGTTCTGTTAACTTACATTTATCATTTTCATCTTCATCATTCGCTGAGTTGGTATCATCGCTTCCACACTTCGATCCCAAACAAAAAAAAAGAAACATAAATATCTCCATAAAATCCAGAAAACACTACCACTGTTTCCAGGCCTAGTATCACTGAAAGTCAAGACCAATCCATAAGAACTCCAAACACAACCCGGTACGCTCCGCACCGCGCAATACATTATACACCATTATTACTTTTTTCTCATTTTATTTTTTTATTTTTTTCCATCCACAACATCTTTTTAAAAAAAATAAAAAAACGCGAGACAACATTACTTCATACCAATATGCTACCACAAAAAAAAGAAGAAAAAAACGCAATAAAATAATAACACAAAGCTCATATTAAACTAAAATAATTAATATAATATAAATATGACAACCCGCTTAGCATTGCATAGGCACACCTCGAGGATTTATCGGCACTGACAATTCAGGAATCATGTCATTCACGGAGAAAGAAACACGCAGGCCATTTGGCCGATCAAAACAAAGAAGAGGTGGAACCGATTTTGTTACCCATGCTTGAATACCACAATCAGCAAGCTTTGATCTTTTTTCAAGCAGCCGTTTTCTAACATCTCTCACTGCCGTCGGAGCATCATCACTAAGATAAATATCTTTATGACCGCAAACAGTTTTTCCTTTAAGTTTTTTACTCTGTTTCATAATCGTTTTTTTTTCTTCTTTAGACCGAACAGTAACTTTAAAATATCTATGCTCTTTTTTCACTTCTGTAACAGCAAATTCTGGGGTCTCGTTTACATCTTGTCCTTCTTCACAAATAGTTTCGAAAATCGCTTTAGCTTCCTCTTTATCATCGCAAGGTACATTCCAAACCACTATATTTTTCTCATTCATTCTATGCTCGCAATGCATTAGCCGATTCTTCAACTGATTATTTTCTTCACGGAGAAACGTTGACTCAGATCAGATGTAACGACACTAATCTCTGATTTTACATTTATTATTTCATTCTCAGTAGCCGCCACATGGGTCTGGATCGTCGAAAATTGCTGCGATTGGCCAGATAGAGTTTCCTCAAGCGATTTGACCAGGGTTTCCAGAGATTTGAACTAGTCCGTGATACCGTCAAGCTTTTGTCCATTGTCTTTCACTATAGTTAGAATTTCAGAAAAGCTCCAAGCCAGCGTCGAAATTCACAAAGTCTCTCCATCCTTAGGTAAAGATGACAAATAATCATTTGGATCCTTTTCGAATGAGACTTCCTTACGGTTTCTTTTATTTCGTCCCATGAATAAGCAGCAATTAAAAAATGGACAAATAGTCTTACCTCAGCCGGCAACGATTGTTTATCCACGATGTTGCTAGCGTGCAGTGCTTTTAGCCGTTTGGCACGGCAAACATCTTTCCTAACGTCGGTAGTCAAAGGCTCTGTTTATAATGACTAAAATCCAATCCTCATTTACTCCATGCAATTCTTCAGTTCAAAGCAATAATCACACAACAACAAAAATTTTTTTCATCAATTCAAAACATTAATCTCACAAGTTATTTCACTCTTCAGCCAAAACTACCGCACGGCACGGAGCGCCCAAGGTGTTACTCGTTCGGGGAATGAATCATGACTGAAAAATGCTTTAGATGTGTAACATGAAATTTAAGGAATTTTTTAAATTTGGAATCAGAGCAAAAACCCAATTCTTGTATTGCATCTGTAGTTATCAAAATTCTGCCGTTTAGAGTTTTGATTACGATTGGGCTCAGTTGTACGTTGCCACGAAGCGTTTGATACAAAAATTTTTGAAATATATGTCTATTAGTATAAGCTAACAATACTCTTGGTAATTTCAAAGGTTTTACATTCTACTTACATGTCTTTTTCATGGACTACTATTACATGTATTGCTTTGATTCCTTCTATTTATTAGTTTAGATTCATTCGCTTTTTCAAGATGCTATTGTTTAGATTCTTTCTTTCTCATTCGTTTAAATGTCCTTATTTTTCTTCCTTTTTTGCCATTGACTTGTTGTTTTTCAAGATTTTACTGTTTGGTCTTATCGCTGGAGGTAGATTCTGTTCTAGATTAAATAAAAAAACAAGTTTTTTAAACTGAAAGTAAGGAGCGACATTAAAACTTAAAACGAACAGAAATTATTCCGTATATGAAAGGGGCTGTCCCCTCCTCAACGCCTCGCTCTTTTCGCTGAAGTTTATTATTGTTTTTAAAAATAAAGTTGTGAGACAGAGTCAAACTTTAGCGTAAAGAGCGAGGCGTTGAGGAGGGGACATCTCCTTTCATATACGGAATAATTTCTGTTCGTTTTAAGTTTTGATGTCGCTCCTTACTTTCAGTTTAAAAAACGTGTTTTTTTAATTTAATTTCTGATCGTTTTTTAGTTAATGCAGCTTTAATTTTGGCTCACCGTCATTGAATAAGTAAACAAAATTTGCATAAAAATTGTACTTTTCTTTTGCTAATTGGCTGTCTCTAAATTTGGTTCTGACGTAATTTACAAATTAACTTACGTAACGAACTTTTATAGTCGTATATTTTTCTTCTGGCAAAAAATACAAAGTTGCAGATTTTTGCAGATATGTGCTTGAAACCTATGTAATAGGGTTTTCTGATACGCTGAATCTGACGGTGTGATTTTCATTAAAATTCTTTCACTTGTAGGGGATGTTTCCCCCCTCTTTAAAAAATCAGGTAAATTGTCTCAGGCTCGTAGCCTTTGATGAATAATACTAAACTTTTATTGATATTTATTTATTGATATCAATTTCCGTTTTTAAAATTTTCGATTACTATTGAGCCGTATCGCTTGTTTTTTTTTATTACGTATATGTTATTACGTATATGAGGGGGTTCTCTCCTTAGTCAATACCATGCTCTTTACGTTAAAAGTAATTTTTTTTTTTTTTAATTCGCAAACCCCTGAATCACAAAGGCTGTTTAATTAGAATAGATAGCTCTTTTGAAAGCACTAAAAAAACTGTAGCGTAAAGAGCGAGGTATATTATTGGGGGAGAACCCCCTCATATACGTAGTAATTTCAGTTCGTTTTAAGTTTTAATGTTGCTTCTTACTTTCAGTTGAAAAAACTTGTTTTTTTTTTAATTTAATTTCTGATCGTTTTTTAAATAATGCTTGGAAATCCGTTGCCCCTTTCATAGAAATGTCCCTTACCCCAAAAAACATCCTCCAAGGAAAGATTCTCCCTAGTACCCCCTCCTCCAGCCCCCCCCCCCCCAAGAAAAAAATCCTTCCTGAAAATGTCTGTACACTTCCCAATAACCAATACAATATGTAAGCAATGGGCAAAGTTCATAACTTGCAGCCCTTCCCCTGGAAACTGTGGGGGAGTAAGTCATCCCAAGAGACATATTTATTAGATTTTCGACTATGCAGAACAAAATGGCTATCTCAAAATTTTGATTGGGTGACTTTGAGAAAAAAATGAGCGTGGGAGGGGGCCTAGTTGCCCTCCATTTTTTTTGGTCACTTGAAAAGGGCACTAAAACTTTTAATTTCCGTTCCAATGAGCCCTTCTACGATATTCTAGGACCACTGGGTCAATACGATTACCCCTGGGAAAAAAAAAAACAAAAAAACAAATAAACACGTATCCGTGATCTTTCTTCTGGCAAAAAATGGAAAATTCCACATTTTTGTAGATAGGAGCTTGACACCCCTACAGTAGGGTTCTCTGACACGCTGAATATGATCGTGTGATTTTCATTAAGGTTATATAACTTTTAGGGGGTGTTTCCTCCTTTTTTCGAAAATCAGCCAAATTTTCTCAGGCGCGTAGCTTTTGATGGGTATTATAAACTTGATGAAACTTATATATTTGAAATCAGCATTAAAATCTGATTCTTTTGATGTATCTGTTGGTATCAAAATTCCGTTTTTTAGAGTTTCGGTTACCATTGAGCCGGGCTGCTTCTTACAGTTCGTTACCACGAACTGTTTGATCTCAAATTAATTACCAAGATATAATTTTCTGTTGTACGTTTTGATCGTGCATAGACAAAAAATCTGTTAATTCATATTGATATTCGTGATCTTAAGGACACATATTTACCTAAGCACCATCGTTCTACTACTAGGTTGAGAAGTCTTTGTCCAAGGGGCACTGGTGATCCTTGGTAAGGCCAGTTATTTGGTTTGGGACGCGGGCCAGTGGTGTGACTCTGTAAGCTTAGCCAGAGTCAACCCAGCTCTAAATGGGTACCTGGAGAAATCTGGGGAAGGATGAAGGGCCGAAGGGCCACGAAACAGAGATCAGCACCGCCGGTTCGAACCTTAAGGGTCTAGTGCCGTCATATTTACTTTTTTATTTATATCCTTCTACTAGTTACTTCAAGGAGATTTTCAATACTGAACAAGCCAATAACTCGCAAAATAGATAATTAAATTCATTGATTATAAGCACCCTCCCTATCTCTTAAAGCTCTATAGTTTGGAGCAAAACTTCTGACAATAAATACCTGGCATTATCATTATGTACGTTCAAAAGAAAAGTAAATATAAGTCTCAGAGTTACTGCTTTCGAGAATGAACTTTCTCTCAAATCCCAAACAATTGAAAACAATAAACAAGAGAACAGAGGCAATAACTTCTTTTCGGTGTTCTGGCATTGACACTCCAAAGTGCTAACTTGTTATACTCTCAATAAAAATAAAGTTCAATTTTGGTTTAAAGAGCGGAGGGTTAAGTTAATGACAGCCTTCTCATATTTAAAATAATACATAATATAACAAAATAATAGATAGAATAATAATAAAGCAAATAAAAAAAAATCACAATAAAATATAATATAATAAAACAAACTAATAACAAAATTAAAATGTTTGGATAAAATCATAAAATGATGCAAAATTAAATAATCTGCATTATCTATGAATTAAATAAAATAATTTGTGTTAAGCTTTGACGTCGCTCACTACTTCCAATTTAGTTTTTTTTTTATTATTTAGTCAAGCCGTTCATTCTAACAAAGTAAAGTTCATTCTAAAGAAACGTAAGTAAGAACTGTTTGTAAGTAATTGACAGTAACTAGGAGAGAACTGTGAGTTATCTTTAATCAACGGTAAGTAATTCAGGAAGGAACCGTAGGCAAAAATGATTAAGTTCTATAATTAACTGTAAGTAAGCAACTGTTAGAAAGAAAAAAGTAAGATAGTTTACTTTCAAGAATTTGCAGTTCGCCTTAAATAGCCGTTAACTTCACAAAGGGCACACAATTGTAAATATCTTTTTGCACTTAGTTTTAACGAACTCTCAGTGCTTATAGTTTATTTTAACGAACTGTAAGGACTTAAAATTCATTTTAACGAAATACAACTGCTTATAATTGGTTTTAACGAATAGTAAGCAAGCGAATAACAAGCTCTATGTACTTTTAAGTAAAAAAGAACTGTAAGTAAGTAAGTAAGTAACTATGTAAAGAAGAAACCATCAGAAAATAAGTTCAATTTAGTGAACAGTATGTAAATAAATCATAAACTACAAGTAACTGTAAATAAGAAAGAACTCTAAGTAAGAACATTCGTTACAGCTAACTGTAAGTACTGACTTCACTTTGTTTTAATGAACTGTAACGGTAAGTGAGACTTTTAAATAAGTAAGTAAGCATATATAAGAAAGAACTGTAAGCAACTAAGTTAATTTTAACGAACTGTAAGTAGTTAAAGAAAAAAAAAGAAACGTAAATAAAAACCATAGGTAACTGTAAGTAAGAAGGAACTGCAGGAAAGTTTTTTTTAATGAACTGTAACGGTAAGTGAGACTTTTAAATAAGTAAGTAAGCATATGTAACAAAGAACTGTAAGCAACTAAATTAATTTTAACGAACTTTAAGTAGTTAAAGAAAAAAAAAGAAACTGTAAATAAAAACCATAAGTAACTTTAATTAAGAAGGAACTGCAGGAAAGTTTTTTTTAATGAACTGTAACGGTAAGTGAGACTTTTAAATATGTAATTAAGCATATGTAAGAAAGAACTGTAAGCAACTAAGTTAATTTTAACGAACTTTAAGTAGTTAAAGAAAAAAAAGAAACTGTAAATAAAAACCATAAGTAACTGTAAGTAAGAAGGAACTGCAGGAAAGTTTTTTTTAATGAACTGTAACGGTAAGTGAGACTTTTAATTAAGGAAGTAAGCATATGTAAGAAGAACTGTAAGCAAGTAAGTTAATTTTAACGAACTGTAAGTAGTTAAAGAAAAAAAAAGAAACGTAAATAAAAACCATAGGTAACTGTAAGTAAGAAGGAACTGCAGGAAAGTTTTTTTTAATGAACTGTAACGGTAAGTGAGACTTTTAAATATGTAAGTAAGCATATGTAAGAAAGAACTGTAAGCAACTAAATTAATTTTAACGAACTGTAAGTAGTTAAAGAAAAAAAAAGAAACTGTAAATAAAAACCATAGGTAACTGTAAGTAAGAAGGAACTGCAGGAAAGTTTGTTTTAATGAACTGTAACGGTAAGTGAGAATTTTAAATATGTAAGTAAGCATATGTAAGAAAGAACTGTAAGCAACTAAATTAATTTTAACGAACTGTAAGTAGTTAAAGAAAAAAAAAGAAACTGTAAATAAAAACCATAAGTAACTGTAAGTAAGAAGGAACTGCAGGAAAGTTTTTTTTTAATGAAGTGTAACGGTAAGGGAGACTTTTAAATAAGTAAATAAGCAGATGTAAGAAAGAACTGTAAGCAACTAAGTTAATTTTAACGAACTGTAAGTAGTTAAAGAAAAAAAAGAAACTGTAAATAAAAACCATAAGTAACTTTAATTAAGAAGGAACTGCAGGAAAGTTTGTTTTAATGAACTGTAACGGTAAGTGAGACTTTTAAATAAGTAAGTAAGCATATGTAAGAAAGAACTGTAAGCAACTAAGTTAATTTTAACGAACTGTAAGTAGTTAAAGAAAAAAAAGAAACTGTAAATAAAAACCATAAGTAACTGTAATTAAGAAGGAACTGCAGGAAAGTTTGTTTTAATGAACTTTAACGCAAAACGGAACAAAACACAAGCGTTTAAACGAAACAAACGATTTCGTTAACGGAACGATTTCTGTTGTCCTAATTCTTATAGAACGATTCATGAAACAAAAGGACCCTTCAATTAGAATAAAGAACTTCTTTAAAATTGATTTAAAACATTAGCATAGAGAGAAGGGTATTGAGGAGAAGGCAGCCCAATCTCATATAAGGAATAACTTCTGTTCATTTTAAGTTTTAATGTTGTTGCTTACTTTCAGTTCAAAAAAATTATTTAATTTATTTTAAATGGGATTTGAATAGTAATGAAATTAAGGGGTTTTTGTCAGGGAGAGGTAAATTTTTCAAGCACTTGGAATAGTAAGGATATGTTTAGGGATGGTAAGAAAGATTAATGCTCCTTACTCGTGTCCCATGTGTAGAGAGGTTGACAAGGATCTACCTTGATATATGGTCCTTAGCCCCTAATTACTGGATTTAAGAAGAAATTTATTGGTACTTTTCGAGAATCCAGTAAACATGCGATAAGTGAAGTTTCATTAATCCTAATGAAATAAAACAAAATAGGATGAAAATATAATAGTTCAGAAACAAATTTGAGCTATATATTTGCACATTGGGGGGGGGGGGGGGATTAGGTATAGCAAATATCAAACACGTAACGTAACCTAACCCTTAACGTAACTTAACGTAACATAGTTTAGAAACAAATTTGAGCTATATATTTGCATATTGGGGGGGGGGGATAAGGCTTAGCAAATATCAAATGCGTAAATTAACCTAACCCAAACTAGGTACCTTTTAATCCCTGTAAACCCCAAAAAACTACAGTTTAAATAGTTCCCGAAGTGAGAAACCCTTTGTTTATACAGCGTCTAATACGTCTCATATGAATGTCCGGGTAATGCCTGTACGACCTTCGCAATACAATTCTCGCGTTTTTACTGTATTCAAGACATATACCAATTTATTTTTAAGTAGGGTGGGATTAAACAATTGGTTTAAATGACTTGGAAACAACTAAAAACATTGCAAAATATGTCAAATTAGAAGCGACAGCGAAAATTTTTATAGGGAAATAGGGGAGGATGGATGCTTCAAATATTGTTTCGTGTATGTGACTCATTTCTATTGTTGCAGTTTTTATATTTTATTTAGTGTACGATTATGAATTGTTGTTTTGAGCCCTCGGGGCAGTGATCTTGCTATGTCCTTGTGGCTATTTCTGCAATAAATATCTATTTATCTATCCATCTATCATTAGTAGAACCTTTTTACTTTTTAAAACTCTTAAGATGCATCTTTCAGGTAATTTTTTATCCGTGTTTTATTGTTATTATTATTATTTTTTTAATTTGGCACCCACTACTACCAAAATCCCCACATCAGCGCACGGATTTTTTTTTCACTAAGAATGAATTCCTGATTTTTTCCTAGTTTTTTTAATATAAATATAGCTGTGTAAGTTTCCACCACAGTAGACAGAATACACAGTATTAACACAGACTATACTCTCCGTAAAAAAAAAAAAAAAAAAAAAAAAAAAAAAACGTGAAAAATTTTTAAAGCCAAACAAGATTCAAACTGCGCCTTTGCGCATGCGCAATTCATATGTACACATCACGGTATGCCTATGAAAAAACCTGATTAAATGCCGAGGAGCAACTGAACTAGGCTGTGACGACACGGCTCAGAGTCTTTAGACGCGGTATCAAATGTGTGTCATGTTTGGAAAAAAGAAGACGCCTCTGTCTACAGTGGTTTCCACTGAACCTATTTAAACAGTGTGATTTCAGTTTCAATGTCCTTGGTACTTTAATGGATAAATATTTACCACTTTAGAATTTCAATTACTGCTCCCCCTATTTGCGAGAATGTATAACTATTTGAATATTTCAACCTTCATTCCTACTAAAGCAGTCAACACTTTAAGAAAAGCAGTAAATTAAAAGTCAGAGAAGATTTATTACTATCTCAATATAACCATTAAATTCTATTTCAGCCTTTGCCATGGAATAAAATTGTGAATAGGCTTTCAAGGTTCTATCCTTTGAGAGTAAATGAGGAATAAATCAATTTATTTGATAAGTTGGAGGTGCTGAAACGTTCGGATAAAAGGGATTAAATCTAAATGTTTAATATCTTGCACGTGGAAAGTGAAAGATGTAATAGTGAATTCAGAGGCAACGCTCTAGAGTTGTTTCTAGTTCATAAGCCATTAATTTATTATTTTTTATACTTTTATTTTTGCCAGAGTAACTTCGCATGGAAAGGGTTTTCATAGGAATTTTTGAGTGGGCTCATTTTACTGGAAATTGAGAGCTCTAGAGGGCTTTTCAATATTAGTAGTATTGTATTAATATGTACATGTGGCCCCAAGTCTCACCATACAATTGGGTCTATGTCCCACCATACAAGCAGCCCTATATTCCAAGCGGACAGTACCCCCTTAATATGTTAATAGGTACAAGCGGCACTATGCCCCTCCATACAAGCGTTCCTACATTCCGAGTGGACCCACCAAGCAACAAGACACATATTACAAAAATACACATATCCGACCATACAACAAGACACATATTTCAACAAGATAGTACCCCACCATACAAAAAGACACATACAACAAAACATATATCTCACCATACAACAAGACATATATTCATCCGGCCAGACACAGTATTACTCCGAGCAGACACAAAGAAAACCATTTCATGTATACAGTTATCTTGGGCTCTCCGATAAGGAAGTTTTCTGTAAGAATGCCAATATTCCGGTGGAGCTTCTGGTCCTTATCTCAAGCCAATATTTTGTTATAAAAGAACAGAGGACATTGCTTGTATTCTAAGTTTTCTTTTTCCAACGACATGTTTTTTAAGTTTCTAAGCAACTTTCCATTGATCTTTATGAAATTTGTGTTTGATGTAGGAATCGAACGTGAAACCCATGATTTCCTAAGGTACAAGAACGACACGTTATTCGATTGAGCCAAAAAGGCACTGAAAATATTATGATTTTAGAAATACATTCTAATGCGTTCAATGTATTATTTCCTGGACGTTGGCCAACTGATGTTAAGCATAACAATATCATAACAAGTTAGTTGCACATTTCATTTTTTAATTGTAATTTTGATAGGTGCTAACAGTGATGTCTTTCGGGGAATCATTTATGGCATCCTTTTGAGAATATGCATACCACGATGATTTGAGATACATACTGGACAGAAAATTTCTTCTGATGGTTGGGTGCTACGTCCCCACTCCAGGACCTCAAGTCCCCCACCAGGGTCACAGTTCCCACACCAGGGACCCAAGTCCCGCATCGGGGCTCCGAGACCCCACTCCATGAACCCCTCCCAAATTTCCAGGGGCCCCATCCCTCCAGGCTTTTTTTCTTTCTTAGAATGAAAAAAAGACATATTTTTTTTAATTTTCTTCATGTCTTAAAATAACATGCAATCTGGTGAACATAATTTTTGGATTTTTCTGAAGCGGCCGCCCCACTGGTACTCTATGGTTGATCGTCAATAATACTTGGTTTATTCTATGTTTTCGATCATTATTGTTTGTGCACTGGAAGGATAAACACATTAATCTTATTTAAAAAAGTAAAGATGAATGAAAGTATGTCTAAATGATAGAGTTGTCGTAGAATTGAATGCTGACAAGGAGAAAAAACTGAATTGCGAAATAAGCACTAATGGTGACATCATTGGAAAAGTATGAGCGTTGTTGTGGCAGAGAGAGATGGAATTTCTTTGGTGTATCGAAAAAATTCCGTGTTGCTGAGGGTGGATAAGCCAGAGTCAAATTTCCAGATATGATAGTGCTCAAAGATAATACAAGCCTTAAAGTAATAGTTGATGACGTGGATCAACTTCTTGCTTGTACTTCTGATAACACGTTACCTCTTGATAAATCATATTGTCATCTTTCGGGTATTCGCATTCAAGGAAAGGTAAAAAGGAGAAAGGCATACTGCTCCACCAATGTCATAAATCATACCATGTCTATTTTTCGGAACTGTAGCCTTTGTAAAAATAATATGGTAATAGACAGTGTAATCGAGAGTAAAATTAAAAGGGCATGGACAGAGAGCATCGCCAAGTAAATTAAAGACAATTCTACGAAAATCAAAGCATCGATGAATATTGCTAGTATCACTGGTAGTTTACCATCAGATAACATCTTTGAACAGAATAATAGCAATGATGACAAAGTGAAAATGAAATACTTCAAGAAACTATATCTTCATGATAGAGTTATCGTAGCATTGAATTCTGACAAAGAAAAATATTTGAACTATCAAAAAAGCATTAATGGTGACACCATTGGAAACGTATGTGTGCCTTGTCATGACAGTGAGAGATGAATCCTCTTTGGACTACCGAAAAATTTCATTATTACAGATGGATTTCATTATTACAGATGGTGGATATAATAGAATCAAATTCCCAAAGATGATAATCTTCAAGGATAATTCATGCCTAAAATTAATAGTTGAGAATGAGGGTCAACTTCTTGCTCATAGCGCGGGTAACACGTTACCTCTTGATAAATCACATAGCCACATAGCCACATAGCAACAGTGTCAGAATTGTTATCTATGTAAAAATAATGTGGTAATAGACAGTGAAATCGCTGGCAAAATAAAAAGGGCATTGGCAGATAATATCACCATAGAAATTAAAGACAATTCTAGGAAAAGCGAAGCATCGGTGAATGTTGCTAGTATCATCGACAGTTTACCATCAGATACTGTCAATGAAGACAGTAATATCAATGATGATATGTATGCTGCGATTGTAGCTGAAACCTGGTTAAAAGTCATATATGACACCGAACTGGAATAAGTGCCCTGTCACGAAAAGAAATTATGAAAACATTTTGGAACGATTTAAAACATTTAAATTTTTTATACGATGATATTAATATCATTTAAGAATGTATATGTCACTATTTCAATTAAAATATTTTATTCATTACTTTGTTATGACTCCATTAATTTTAGGACACGCTAACAAATCGAATCTTTAGAATGTTAATTAATATCAACATAGAAATTAATGACAATTTTGAGAAAAGCAAAGCAACAGCGAATTTTGCTAGTATCATTGAAAGTTTACCATCAGATACAGTCAATGAACCCAATTAACAAATGGCTCGGTGAAGTGAATATTCATGGAGGGTATCATAAGACGATGTTTGGTTTTTTTCGTAGAGGTTGACCATAATTTCTACAGTTTGGTTTTGATTTCTATGGTTTGGTTTCGATTTCTAGAGTTGGCCCTGATTTATAAGTTTGGTCTTGATGTTGATTTCAATAAAGTTTGGTATTGATTTCTATGGTTTGGTCTGGATTTCTAGGGTTGGCCCTGATTTATGAGTTTGGTCTTGATTTTTATGAATATGTCCTGATTTTAAGAGGATGACCTTAATTTCTAGAATTCGGTCTTGATTTTTATGAATTCATCAGGATTTCTTTGTATTGCTAATTATTTCTACAATTTTTTATTGATGATTTTGGCATGGTGCAGACTTTCAGGATAAACCCTGATTTTCATGAATTTGTGTGAATTTCTATGCAATAATTATGATTTCTATGAATTCATCCAGAACTTGTAACGCACTTGTCCAGAACTTTGAAAAAAAACATTTAAGGTGAAACCCAACAAAACAGAAGACTGAAAAAATTTAACTTGAAACCTAACACAACAGACCATTTTGAAAAAAAAACTTTTAAGGTGAAACGTAAAAAAACAGAAAACTTTGAAAAAATTTTTTAAAGTGAAACTTAGCATAACACAAGACACTTTGAAAAAAATACATTTACGGTGAAACCCAACAATGCAGAAGACACTTTGAAAAAAAAACATTTAAGGTGAAACCCAACAAAAAGAAGACACTTTGAAAAAAACCTTTTAAGATAAAACGTAACAAATCAGAAGACACTTAGAAAAACTTAAGGTTTAACAAAACAAAACAGAACATTAAAAAAACTTAAGATATGAAAAAAATTAAGGTAAAAGATAACATAACAGAAGACACTTTGAAAACAAAACATTTAGGGTGAAACCCAACAAAGGTGAAGACACTGAAAAAAATCAGGTGAAAGCTAAAAAACAGAACATTATGAACAAATTTTTTAAGGGGAAACATAAAAAAAGAAGATACTCTGAAAAGAAGCTTTTAAGGTGAGACCTAACCAACAGAACACTTTGAAAATATTTTTTAAAGTGAAACGTAACATAAAAGAAGACACTTTGAGAACAATACATTTAAGGTGAAACACAACAATGCAGAAGACACCTAGAAAATACTTAAGGTGAAACCTAACAAAACAGAACATTAAAAAACACTTAAGATAAGAAAAAAAATTTACCGTGAAAGCTAATATAACAGAAGACACTTCGAAAACAAAACATATAAGGTGAAAGCCAAGAAAGGTGAAGACACTGAAAAATATTAAAGTGAAACCTAAGAAAATACAATACTATGAAAATTTTTTTAAGGTGAAACATAACAAAACAGAAGAAACTTAAAAAAAAACTTTTAAGGTGAAACCTAACAAACCAGAACACAGACAGAAAACCAGACCAGAAAAACAGTCAGAAGACCAAAAACCAGAAAAAAACATTTAAGGGGAAAAAACTTGTGAGGTGAAACCTAACAAAAGAGATCACTGGAAAAAACATTTAAGATGAAACGTAACAAAACAAAAGACTGAAAAAAAAACTTTTAAGGTGAAAAGTAACAAAAAAGAACACCTTGAAAAAAAAACTTTTAAGGTGAAACGTAACAAAACAGAACACTGAAAAAAAAATTTGGTATGGTCCGGATTTCCAGGGTTGACCCTGATTTTCATGCGTTTGTGGGGATTTCTATGCAATGCTTATGATTTCTATGATTTCATCCAGAATGTGTAAGACAATTGCCCAGAACTTCGGAAAAAAACTCTAAGGTGAAACCCATCAAAACTCTATAATAGCATCTTTTCCCTACGTGGATCAGTTTGCGCCAATTGTACATTTTTTTTTTGGTGGTGGTTTTATTGGTTTTTAGTTTTATCTTGGGTTTTTTATCCTGTTTTTCTTGTGTTTCTTTCGTGCTGAAGACGCCTTGTTTGGATACAGGCGAAATATTCGCGTTGTTTTGCATTTGTCTTTTTTTTTCTCTCCACTGGCCACAGTCTCGTGCGTTTGATTTTTTTTTAGATTTTTCTCTTTGTTGGTTTTTGTCATGGCTGGCCAGTTCGGCTTAAGATCTTTCATAAGACACATCCAATCGAAATTTTAAGATAGACATTTTGCAATGTAGCTGAAAGGTCTGAAAATTGTGTCTTAGGGGACAATAACTCCCCACAGTCCTCAGGACGAGGTTTGTAAGTTATGCCCTGGGGGCATATAAAGTTCGTATAGAAAGGGTGGTCGTAGGAACTTCGGAGGGGACTCATTGGATTGGTAATCAGAATTTCTAGAGTCTTTTTTACGATTCAAAGTGACTGGAGGGCGGATGAAACCCAAACACGCACCTCGTATTTTCCCGAAGTGCGTCTGATAGAAAATTTTGAGATGGTCATTTTCTGTCGTAGAAACTTTGAACAAGGCTCATTCGATTTGAAATTGAAAAGGCTAGGGCCTTTTTAATAGTTAAAAGTCATTGGAGGGCAACCAGCCCCCCTCGCATGCCTACCATTTAACCAAACACATCCAATCAAAATTTTGAGGTTTCCATTTTGTTCAACGTAGTGAAAAGGTACGGAAATTGTGTCTTTGAGGATGACAACCCCTCCCCAGCTCTTAGGGCAAAGGTTGTAAGTTATGCCCAATAAAAGGGCATAAAAGGGTTCTTTTTATAGGCGGGGTGGTCGTATAAACTTTGGAGGGGGCTCATTGGATTTGTAATCAGAAGTTCTAGTGCCTTTTTAAGATTCAAAGTTATCGGAGGGTGGATAACCCCCCTTGTATTTTCCCCAATTGCATCCGATAAATATTTTGAGATAGCAATTTAATCGAATATAGTTCAAAGATCATAAAACAAGGCCTTGAGATTCATAGAATCCCCAGAGTATCGGGGTAAGGGTTTAAGTTACGCATCAGGGGCATGTAAGGTTCTTATGGAAGGAGTGGTTGTGGAACTCTAGAAAAGGCTCCTTTGATTTGAAATGTGTAGTTCTAGTTCCCTTTTAAGAGTAAAACACGATGGGAAGCTGCTAGCCTCCCCTCCATGACATCCTTTTTCTGAAACAACGTCAATTGGAATTGGGAGATAGCCAGTTTTAACCAATAGTCCAAAACAGTATCATATAACAGTATTTTTAAGGTACACAAAATCCCCCAGAGCCCATGGGTAAGGGTTGTAAGTTATGCCCCAGGATATTTAAGTTTTTATGGAACGGGTATCGTATAAAATTTGGATTGGACAGAGCTCGTTCGATTGATAGTCGGAAGCTTAAGTGCCCTTTTTAAGAGTCAAAATTAAATGGAGGATAATAAGCCCCTCCCCCCTAAACCTATCATTCCCCGAAACACGTCCGATCAAAATTTTAAGAGAGCTATTTTTTTCAGTATTTTTGAAAGGTCCAGTAACTATGTCTTTGGGGATGTCAACCAAACCACAGTCCTCAAGACAAGGGATGTAAGTTAGGCCATTCGTACATTGTTTACACATAGTATTTGTTACTGAGAGAGGTATGTATGTTTGGACTTCACTTTCCAAAAAGACGAAGTCCATTCACATGAGCCTTTTAGAGAATGATGAGGGGAGTCTTTAACTAAATCCAAACACATTGTGTGTGTATGGATTGCCAATCGGGTGTGACACAGGAATAGCTGAGTATTTTGATTTGGAAAATTAAGGAAATGATAAGAGAGATGATAAAAGGTAATATTTGCATGCTACCAATACTGCTACAACTACCACCACTACTACTGATACATTAATTCTTTTACAGTATCGAAGGGAACTTTGAACAAAATCAAAAGACGCTATGTGCATGCACATTGTCAAAATAGCTTATCTCAAAAATTGATTTGGGTATTAAGTTGGAACTTTCAGAGAATGCTGAAAGGGGAAGATCATTTCACCAAAAGGCAATATGTGCACATTATTGCTACTTCTACTATAACTGCTACGTTTACCACTATTACTACTACTACTACTACCCCTACTACTTCTACTTCTATTGAACTAATTGTAAGGCTAAGAGTATTGATGAAAATTTGAAGAAGTATATGGTTATCAAAAGACATATCAGCAACGTCATAGCAATGGCTAATTGCATTAAGTTGAAACTTACAGGACTTGATGAGAGGGATGTTCTATTGACCCAAAGGCAATATGTTAATACTGCTCCTAGTACCGCTAATCAATCCTATTACTAGTAATATCAACACTACTACTGTGACTACTAATATAACTATGCCTAAGGGTATGAAGGTGAAATTATCTAGGAATTCTTAGGGGTAAAGGTAAACTTAATTACAACCCGTCGACTTTATGCAGTCTGTAAAACTAACAGGGCTTGTTGTGAGGGATGTAAAAGTAACCTAAATAAAATATTTGCATCCTAATGCTACTGCTTCTACTCATTCTACTGCTACACTATGACTATTATTACTGCCTTTATTGCTACTACTGCCACTAAAGCGTTGGCTACTACAGTTAATTCTACTGCTACTGCTATTAAAACTAATGGTATTAAGATGAAAAAATTGGGATATATAGAAACTGTATGGAACAAATTTGAAACACAATATGCCCACACAGGTTGTCAAGCGGACGCATGAGAAATGCTTCAGGAACGGTTGATGCTATTAAACGGAACCTTTCAGCTTGTGTTGAATGAGATGTTCAAGAAACCAAAGGTGCTACGCGCATACTGCTACTAATATTGCTACAACTATTGCTACTGCGCAAGCTAAGGGTATTTAGGTGAAATTTTTAAGGAATATTTAGGCAGATGTTGAACTACATCAAAATAAACTATCAGCATTTGGGATTTCAATGATGTGACAAAGCGATATCTGAAGGAAAATTTATATTATTAAGTTAGACCTTTAAGAGTAAATTGTGGGGGATTTTGAACTAGCCGGAAGGAACTATGTGTATACTTTTAATATTAACACTACGGTTACTATGACTAATGACACTAAGGGTAATAAGGTGAAAATTTTAGTGAACGTTTAGGAGGAATTCCAATTAAACGAAAAAACTGTATGCATGTTGGTTTTCAAACCAGCATATAAGTAATATCATAGGCATCATCACTCTATAATTGCCGTAAATATCATTGAAGCTTTTAAAGGAGCTAATTCGATTCAAAATTAAAAGTTATGGTGCCCTATTTAAGAGTAAAAAGAGATTGGAGGGCAAGCAGCCCTTCTCTCAAGTCCATTCATTTTTCAAACCCATCCAGTCAAAATTTTGGTACCGCCATTTTGTTCAGCTCACTAGAACGGTCAGACAATTATGTCTTTAGGGATATTGGGCATGCCCACTCACACAATTACGCAACTAAATCATTGAGCTTTTAAACTAAATGAAAAGGCATTGTGTCTATAGTTGCCAATAAGACACCTCAGCAATACATAGAGAACGACTGGGGGTATTAAGTTGAAACTCTTGGAGCTACTACTATTACTACTTCTACTCTTACAATTTAAATGAATAAAAAGAGTGTAAGTGTATCCAGGCCGTCAAAGAGCGTAGATAGAATCTTTTGGGAATTATATTTAGTTTTTTTTTCAGGACAACTTCAAGAGTTATAAAATTAAATTAAAAAATACTGTTTGTGTTAGGATTTAAAATCGTTAAAAAAGTTTCTCCAAGATACAATTAGCAACCAAAACTATGGATTCTTGTAAAAAAATCCTAAAAGAAATAAAAATTTAAAATATGAAAAAACAAAGACAACAAAAACGAACAGAAATTAATTTAAAAAACTTTTTCCACAAAACAAGTTTTTCATAGAAAAGTCAAGAGCTCCATGAAGCCAAAAGGTGCAGAAATAGAGTCAAATAATCTTCTATGCGTAGAATCTACCACAAATCACTATCAATAAGTAAATGAAACTCAAAACGAACAGAATTTACAATAAACAGCCGAGTCAAACTCAAGACGAGCAAAAATTAACATGAGTAGGGCTGATAACCCCCATGCCTTCTACAGACTAGAACACAATTTACGCTTTACTGAAAACAAAAACGTTTTAAGTGTTTTCACTTTTATACTTTAATAAATAAAAAATTATCAAAACTTTAAATAATAGATATCACTATATGTATATTAAACTGACAATCCACGGTCATTTATTTTGTTTTCAAACTGTTCGTGGTAACAAACTGTAAGTAAGATTTTGATTTGAAGTTATCACGTATTTTGCAGTAGGTTGCATCACGACATGGCTGATTGTTTCTTCAAGTTTGGTTTCTTCAAGTTTAGTCTTACCCATCAAAATTTACGCGTCTGAGAAAATTTGCCCTATTTTAGAAAAAAGGGGAAACACTCCCAAAAATTCATTGCACTTTAGTGAAAATCAAACCATCCGATTCAGCGTATCATATCTGCAAAAAAGTGGAATTTTGTATTGTTTGCCACAAGAAAGACCACGGATGCGTGTTTATTTGTTTTTTTTTTGTTTTTTTCCCAGGGGTGATCGTCTAGACCCAGTGGTTCTAGAATATTGCGGGAGGGCTCATTCGAACGGAAATTAAAAGTACTAGTGCCCTTTTTAGGTGATAAAACAAATGAAGGGCAACTAGGCCACCTCCCACACCCATTTTTTTCCCAAAGTCACCCGATTAAAATTTTGAGATGGCCATTTTGCTTAGCATGGTCAAAAAATACAATAGCTATCTCTATGAGGACGACTTAATCCCCCACAGTCTCCGGGGGATGGGCTGCAAGTAATGAACTTTGCCCAATGTTTACATATAGTATTGGTTATTGGGAAGTATAAAGAAGTTTTTAGGGGGTATTTTTCAGGTAGTTTAGGGGAGAGGGGTCTGGGTTTACGTGGGAGGATCTTTCCACGAAGGAAGATTTCGATAGAGAAGGGACACTGATATGAAGGGGACGCCGGATTTCCCATCATTATTTAAAAAATATAATCAGAAATTAAATAAAAAAAAATCAACTGAAAGTAAGGAGCAACATCGAAATTTAAAACGAAGAGAAAATTATTATGTATATGATTGGGTTCGCCCCCTAGTCATTACCTCGCTCTTTACGCTAAAGTTTTTGTTGTACTTTCAACAGAGCTGTTTATTCTAATTAACGGCCTCTGTGATTAAGGAATCATTCTTAAAAAATTCGAACAAAATTTAAACTTCAGCGTAAAGAGCTAGGTATTGACTACAGGGCGAACTCTCTAACATACGTAATAAAAATATACGAATAAAGAAGATCGTCACATAATTTAATTCGTAAGTTACGTCAGAACAAAATTTCGAGAAAGCCATTTAGCCAAAAACAGCAAAATTAATATTTGAATTTCGTTTTAATTATTCAAGTACGGTGAGCCAAAGTCAAAGCTGCATTAACTCAAAAACGTTCAGAAATTAAGTAACGAAAAACAAATTATTTTAACTGAAAGTAAGGAGTGACATTACAACTTACAACGAACAGAAATTACTCTACTCTTTACCGTGTGGAAACTATAAATGGGTTGAGAATCCTTGTGAGTTCCCCGACATTCATACCGTCGAGGACAATGGACCATAAGGATGGTTGTTTGAAATTGATGGACACATTCTATTGGAGCTTCATGATTCTGTCACAGATTGTGTTTTCCCCTGTATCAATCAATCAGTGACCAAGGACTCACTGAGTCCATACAATCGATCATTGGTTGAGGATATGGGGAGGCACTGGACCCCCTCTAAGCAAAAACTGATTGCAGATCTGGACCCTGAAGAGAATATCGTTGTTCATCATGTGCTTTTGCACTGGATGGTGAACAATGGTTTCAAGATCACCAAAATACATAGGGTCCTGGAATTCAGTCAAAAACCCTACTTAAAGATGTTTATCGACACTTTTGTTGATAAACGCTCTCGGGCAAACACCAAAGTAGAGAAGGAAATGTACAAACTCATTCTAAATTCATCGTTTGGCAAAATGTGTGAAAGCGTACGGAACAGATCTCGTTGCGACGTCGTGAATGACCCTCAAGAGTGTGTACGAATTATTGCTGACCCCAATTTTACAACATTCACGAGCCTAGAGGTGGGCATGGTTCTTCTACACAGGAAAAAGAAAAATGTGGTACTGAACAAGAATATAGCAGGAGGTAGTTCAGTACTTGAAATTTCCAAAAAGCTCAAGTTGTCGTTTTTTTACAATGTGTACAAGGTGCAATGGCCAAGGGAGGGGGAGGTTCAAGTTTACTATGGGGATACAGATTCTACGCTGTTAAAGGTAAAAACTGGGGATTTATTGGGAGACTTAGAAAATGGGGAACACATCAGCTCGGGGGTGGGTTTCACCAACTGGAATCCGTCCCTTTACCTCAAGTTGGTGAAACGTCAGGCTCCCAATCAGCTACTATTGTTAAAATCAGAGACAGGGAGTGATTTGATATTCAGGGGGGTGTTCTCGGGTCCTAAAGTATATTGCATGGAAACTCATAACAGGGATGTAAAGCAGGCGTGTAAAGGGGTGCCTACACATTTTGTAAAGAACAATTTCAACATGAGTGTGTACAGAGATTGTGTAGAAAGTAGCCTAGTGCCGAGAGCACAAGTGCTTGCAATTCGCTTTCTACAGTATAAAAATTATACTGTAAGAGTGGAAAAGAATGCAATGTCATGTGTATCCGACAATGTTTTTGTACTCGAGAATGGTGAAAGTGTACTACCCCATGGCCACTACCATATTTCAGACCGGGTTGAATGCATAGAATATCGCAATTAACTTGGTCTGGATAAATTAACCTAAACTTAACCCAACCCTAACTCAAACCTGAACCTAACCTTTCATAAATCCAACCTAACCCAACCTGAAGCAGCAGCAGCAGTAGCAGTGACGACGACGACTATTGTATACAGTTTTTCCCCCGGGGTGGGGGGTCCCACCCACGGCCGGCTTTCGGCCTCGCAGCCCCGAGGGGTGGGGGGGGGGGGTCCCGCCCACGGCCGGTTTTCTGCCCGCGGCTCCCCGGAGGGAGGAGGGTATTAAATTCATAATGTTCAACTGTACTATTTTAAGTTCGAGTTCATGTTCGTGTTTTTTTTCAAGTGCTCTTGTACAAAAAGTGTGCAACTGTACAAAAAGTGATGTTGTACAAATAGTGTGTTCTTGCTGAACAATAATAAAGTGTTTTTTTTTATGACAATAAGTGTTTTACATAAAGTGTTATTGTTGTTGTTCTTGATGAACATAAGTTTTTTGATAAAGTAAGTTGTTCATGTTTGAACAAAAAGTGTCATTTTTTATGTCAATAATGTTTGAACAAATAGAGTTTTTGTTCTTGTTGAACAAGTGTTTTTTTATGTTGGTCATGTTTGAACAAATAGAGTTTTCATGTCGAATAAATGAACGAAATATTTTTGTTCTTGTTCTTGTTAACGTAGATAGATCTAAGAAAAAATTATTACTACTTATTCATTGGATAAGTATGGTTTACGGTTAGTTGTAGTCTGACTGTTGTCAACAGCAGCAGCAGCATGTATCAATTTAAAACATCATTCAGATCGTTTCTGTGTGGTCCATCAATGTCAGGGAAAACGACACTTTTAGCTAAACTAATTCAAAATTGTAATAAAATGTTTTTGGAAAAAAATAAAGAAAATTTATTATTTCTATAGTATTCGGCAGGAGTCCTACGATAAAATAAAAGCCATTGCCACACCCATACCAATACAATTCATACGGGGACTTGATGTTTTCAATAGTATTGAACCAAACTCATGGCTGATTATTGATGATTTGGCTGAATCCATTGAACAGTTCTCACAGGAAATGCTACAGCTGTTCACCGTTCGATCTCATCATGAATTCATTTCCATAACCCTAGTTCTACACAATATGTTTCATCAGAGCAAATGTATGCGAACCCTTGCTTTGAATTGCACCATCTAAATTATCTATTTAGTTGTTCGTAATTCTAGCTCGCTAATAACTCTCAATAAGCAAATATACCCCGGCGCCCCAAAATTTCTGCTGTCAGAGTACACTCAGGCGACAAATAAGCCCTACGGCTACATTTTGCTAGATCTTAATCAGAGCACACCCGGGGATATACATGTAGTCACCGACATTTTCGACCAAGAAATTACTCTATATCTTCCAGTGAACAGTAGAAAAAGCTATTAGTTGCCATTATGACACTGAACAAACTACACGAACAACGGCATTTATTTTCCGTTCTAGGCACTTCAAAACCTCCACTCATGAAGGATATACTCAAACATGGTGTTGACAATGAATTTATTAATCTGATATCTGAACTTTGTTTAAATTTAACCGAGGGCAATGTACACTTGCCAGAAGGGGTTAGACAACAGACAAAGCAACATCGTTCAACTGTACGCGCCTTGGCTTGCAAAAGCAAAGAAAAAAAATTTAAAAGGAAACGTCTCCTTCAAGCGGGCGGTAGCTTTTTTACACTTTTACTGCCAATAATTGCAGGACTTGTAAACAGTTTTCTCTAGAGAACGGCTAAACCCTATAAATTGACACCATTTGAATTTGTCCTCTCGCCTGTCGAACATTTTGAAGACAATCTAAGCAAATTCATTAACGATGAGAATATTGCAGATGGCAAAAAACTGCTTTTACTTCAATATGCATTGTGACATTTGGACAAACATAGACCTTATCGTGAGAGACCCGCTGTTATCACAAATTCCTCTAAACAGGAAACATCTCCTCAAGATTTTGCAGTGCAATCAAAGGAGAAGCAATTGAATTCCATAGTGTCAACAACTGGAAATCTATTGCCAGTGACCTATCGAGAACAGAGTAAAAGAGTATTATCTTATCTCATGTTTGAAACTGGTGGTGATCATCAAGTTCAAGTCGACAGCGCAGGGAAACGAATTATAATTCAGGGAAAAAGTTATTATCTAGTTAATTTAATTTGTGATATGGTGACGAATCGTAAAGGACTTTTGTCTTTTGACAATAATCTATACGCCTTTCTAAATGCATCAAACTTTCCCAAAAGTCTTATTGGCCATAAGCAAATTCTAAAGAAACTAAGAGAATATACTCCTCCAACAACGCCAACACCAACACCATTTAAAAAAGAAGAAGATTCAATACTGGAGAATGCTAGCAGCAGCAGCAGCAGCAATGATTTTATAACACCTGTGACTGCTAATCAAAAGCGAAGACGGATTGATTCACCATCCAGTGTGCAAAAGGGGAGTGAACATTGCACTACGTGTTTGCGTTCAAAATGGTTGAAGTTCTGAAACATGTCTATGAACATATTGGTGAAGCGGGAAGTCTAAGTTCCCCCAAAACGCTTTCTAAAGTTGCTTCTGACATAGATGTCGGGAGAACATTAAAAAAAGCAAAAGAGTATCTACAGAATGAACCGATTTACACACTGCACTGGAATCGCAGGCTTCGTGGCAAACAATATCAACAAACTAAAGCCTTTTTCCCTCTGCATATAATGCAAACTGATCTTTTAACTTTAGACATGATTCAACGACGTCACAATGCACCCTACAAATATATTCTAGTGGCAATCAATGTCTTTGGTCGCTATGCCTATGCCATTCCATTGCGGTCAAAGAGAGGTGTTGAAGTTGCTCAGGCTTTAGAAAGTATTCTTGAACAGGATTGCTCTAGAAAAATTCAATCAGATCGTGGTAGCGAATTTGTTAATCCCCATGTGCAAAAGGTTCTATTGAAATATAATACAACACTTTATCATAGTCAAAGCCCTATAAAGGCTGCATTGGCCTAACGATTGATAAGAACGATTCGTCTATTAATTTCAAGATATTGTACGCTGAAAAATACACCTGCTTTTATTCATGATTTAGATAAAATCATCCAGATATATAACCATCGACCAACTCAAGCCCTCGGGAAGTTTATTGTAGTGAAAATACATTTGATGCTTTGCTAAAGCAATATTCCAGTGAAAAAGAAAAAAATGTGAAGAAGAAATTCAATGTTGGTTATACTGTTCGAATTAATAGAACCACCAATATTTTTGAAAAGGGGAATTATTTATGAAGCACTGAACTTTTTAGTGTGTCCAAAATCCTAGACACCGAACCCACGACATATCAACTGCGAGACACTAAAGATGATGAGATCCTCGGTGGTTTTTATGAATATGAACTGCAAAAAGTTGGAAACACTAGTTAAATTTATCAAATTGAAAAGATATTAAAGAGTCGTACTCGTAGGGGCCAGAGACAGTTGCTTGTTCGCTGGCTAGGATACAACTCAGATTTTGATTCTTGGGTCAGTGTTGAAGACATTAACAATGCCCAATGATTTCTCTGTGACTTTCATGTCCAATGTTTCTGATCCTCTCTACAATGACTTGAATAGAACAAGTGATTTTTGGACGAAACTCTCCCCCACCATCAAATTCGACGACAATGAAAAGTATGAAGTGGCTCTTGTCGACTGTATTCTCAGAAATACCTACGACATCCTGAGAAAAGATCGTAAATATGAAATAAAAATTAGACCCTATGATTGGCTGCCACCACCCTCAGGTGATCAAGAACAAATTCAAAGGATCAATTGGATAGATTATCCATATATTGAATTACCCTACGAGGAACTCAACTGTATGAACGATTTATGTCGCTCTATTAATAAAAGAATTTCCGATCGTAAAAAAGGAGCTTTTCATTTCAACTATTAAAAGAAGGAGGGCAAGATCTACATTAGTTCACCTATTGCCAATGAAAAGGTTATTCTCAATGATAATCTAAAGGACGTTCTTGGCTTTAATATCAATATAATCAATGGTAAAAGTGCCGGAAAGACTAATTTCATTTTGCAGACTACCCGCCTGCCTTCTCCACGGACACATGTATGTTTCTCTACGCTTCATTTGTGGAAACATCCTGGGTTGGTAATTCAAATGTCCCCCTCCTACGAGTTCTTGAACGAAAAACCAATAAAGAACATATTCACCACTACAATATAAAGCATCTTCAGTATATCCCCGTAAACACTTCCTATTTGCAACTCTGTCAGTTAACACTAAGAACTGAATTAGGTGATCCCCTAGCAATATCAAAAGGTTTGGCTGTGATTACATCCATTTTCGACCCATCGTTCAACAATAAGATGTCTAAAAGAAAAGTGGTATTCATTTGTCCTGATATTGACTGCTATGTTAATACTCTTGGCCCAAGACAACAGGGCAATGGAATGGACTATTACAATGGGCGTACTATAATGTCTGGCCATGGTCTCGGCAGTTGGTTTGCTAAGCTGTTTCGCTCTGCACTACCTCTGGCTAGAAAATATATTGTACCGGCTGCAACAGATTTTGCATCCTCTACACTATACGATTGGGGCTCTGGCAAAGATTTTAAAAAAAGTGCTTCGGAAAATCTTAGGTCCAGTGCGCGAACCCCTCGCGAGAGATTAAAACAAAATGGAAAAGGTTTAAAAAGGGCGAGAAACAATGCATCACTCATCAGTGTCTACTCAAGTCAGAAACGTAAGACATCACCCGTGTCAAAGAAAAGAAGGAAAAAGCCGACACGTACAGTAAACACTATTAGAAGAAGAAGCCCCAGGAAGAGAATTGTTAGATCAGAACTAGATTTCCTTTCCTAAGATGTCCTACCTACCGCGTAAGGATTCTCAACCTTCAATCACCTCCTCATTGAATCTATTCAATGCAGAAAATGTTGATGTGAGTGTCAAGCATGGATACTATGATCAATTTTATCTTCAACAACCCCTCTCCGATAATATCCACTTTCAAATTTATTCCAATGAAGACTACGTTATGGACATTTCTTCGAAATTTATAGATTTACAAATGAAAGTCCAGAAATCCTATAATACATTGCCAATTCTTGCCGATGGAATATCCTATGAGAATTGTATATTACATAATTTATTTCGTCAAATCAGTGTCTACATAAATGGCACACTGGTGAGCACAAGCAACAATCTCTCAGATTATACAAGCTATATGCAATTCATGTTGATGAAACCCCAGTCCTACCAGGAATTGAGAGGCACCTCCAATGGATATGAATATATTACTAATACTGATAGTACAGATACACTTAAAAATGCTACAACTAGTGAACTACATCTAGTTGGAAAAATATATCATGAAATATTTAATATGCTCCAAGGGCTACCACCAAGTATTAAAGTGTATATAAAGTTGACGCTCCCTCTATCTAATTTTTTATTAATAAATGAACTTACTTCCAATCCTGATGTAAGTCTCTCTCTTACCTCGGCAATACTACATTTACGCAAACAACAAGTACTGTAAACAGTAAGTTATGAGTTCTGTTGCTTTGGCAGTGGAAAAACTGAGAGTCAGTGGAAATGATATTAAACTACTTGTTCCTCATACAATCACCAGTCAACGTCATACTGCCATGGGGTCACGCACCTTCACCGACTCATCCTTTATCAATGGCGACATTCCATCAAAACTCGCTTTGGTATTTGTAAAAAGCGCTAGTGCAATAGGATCATGGACAGGATACCCACATAAATTCGAGATGTTTGGACTTTCATCTCTTGTGTGCAAAGTAAACGGCATCCCACTCTACAATCTATCTTTTGATAAATCCAATAGGACATTGCATGAATTGACCATGCAAACCCTAGATCATGAATCACAAATATTTGAAAATGGTATAACCGAAGAAATGTTTGCTAAAACACATGGTATCATTGTATTGAATTTGTCTGGCACGCAGGATATGAGTATAGTACCTACGGGGAGTGTGCGTTTAGAGTGTGCATTTGCTGACCCATTGGCTGAGAGTATTGCACTAATCTCACTAAATCAATATAAAACCCATTGGAAAATCACTCCCGAAGGTAGTGTTCTACTAGACTTGGCACCATGAACACCAGTCAAATAATCAATGTATTTAATATGGATCCCTACATGTCCCAGTACAAATCCTATTGTCTGCCCTCGGACTTTCTTGGAAAAATTCAAAGTGCCAACAATGCCTTAATTATTGTTAATAGCAGTCCGTCGACTGTGCTGACGGGTCATTGGCTGTGCATCTTTCAAACAATGAAGACGATTAAATTTTTTGATCCTCTTGATCTACCCTATACATTCTACACACCCCACATCAGCAACTATATTGAGAACAGTGGGAAAACTATTATTCAAAATCGGAGGAGAGTGCAGGATCTGACGACTAAAAGTTTTGGCTTCCATGCACTACTATATTTTGTGTTCCGATGTCGTGGATATACTTACGAACAGTTTCTTATCATTCATGTTGACAATCCACGTCTCAACGACTTTCTTGTGGAAAATATCCTCTCAGACCTTTATAATATTGATTTTGGCGCCCTAAGAGTAAAGTGCTTAAAAAATGTGTGCGAATCTATTTATTAATAAAATGTATATATACAACAATGTCTTTAAATCTTCACTTTAGATTTCTTCTTCTTCGGTGTATAGGTAACTGTCGTGAACCACTAATGCCGGAAAATCATCTGGATTCCCTGTATATTGATCTTGATTGGCTGCAAAGTCAGGGTCACATTTTCAAAAGTATAATGTAACTTCACTCTTGTCATATCTCTTTGCATAGTCAATGATACTATTTGCATTCATATTATGAAATTCACGAGTTTCAATCTGTCTATTTAAAGCAATATCACATACAGTGTTTTCAAATGGTGAATCACATTCAGTAACTGCCAAATAAAAATCACTTCGTTTATAGTCATAATAGGCAGTGTCGTCACAACGATGACGTAGTAACCAAATTGTCTTGTTACCCCAACAGTTGAATCGTAGACCAGATTCTTCCTCCCAGAATAATTTAAATCCACGACGATACCGATCTCGTAGAAATAAACTAAAATCACGTTTGGGATTCTTTCCAATCATGGCGGGGTAAGTATTCTCCCACTGATCACATTTGTCATAGTGACAATCGGAGCACAAATGCCCTCTAGGGTGAGAGTCACAAATCTCTTCAAGACATGAATTACATCTTTTAATTTGTAATGCATAGCCTCTATGTAATTTACTAGGATTACATAATTTGCACTTTTAACTCTAGTCATCAATAATTGTACAATTCTCACATTGAGCCCAACTGCCAAGAGTGTACATGCATAGTGGACATGTATAGAACATTTTTTTTATTTTTTTTCCGATATCCACTCTCTCACAGCTAAAACGAAACTGATCATCCCTGCTGACAGATAAATTCAGGGTGGATTAATAGGAGAGGAGTAACTCTGTGACGTCACCTCTCTCGAATGGTGGGGAAGCCATCTACATTGAATCTATGGCAATGTTTTCAAAAGTATATCCACGATATTATTCTGCTTTGTTCCAATTAATATATCAATAAATTGAGTATAAGCATTTGAGTCACATCGACAAAGCTTCATACAATAGTCCAATGGGGGAGAATCAGTTTTCATTATATTGCCAAGTGTTCCCCGAGAGAATATCCTGCATTGAAGAGATAACTCGAGAAAATCATCATCCAAAATCAAACGTTTTTCCATAAACACAAGATTCGATCTAATTCTCTCTTTCTCAAATTTATTAATTTTTCAATCCTATCACTCTGACTGCTGACTCTAGACTGACCATGAATCGTTAGCCTAACATTCTAACAAAAAGAAAGGGAACATTTTCGATTTCGAAACAATTTTATTGGATAATTACAACAATAGTAGAAGACATGTACAATTAGCGATACTGTTTATTGTCTTCGATATATTTCACTAATGCACTTAAAGCACATTGAAGTCTATTCACATGCGCTATATCAACTTTTGCAGCAAAACATAATTGATCCTCCATTTTAAATTTGCTCAAGAATATCACATATCTTGCATGTACTTCATTCCAGACAAAGCCGTGATCCTCTTGTGATTTCCATCGCAATGTTTGGTATTATTGCTACCAACTCCACTATCAACTTCTAATAGGGTAAACATTCCACTCATCATCAGCACAAATATATGAAAATAAGTAAAGTCAAACTGTTCTCACTCCTTTGAATTCTGTTCACCGACTAATAAAAACTATAGCAAAAATCCTTTCCTTATATTCTCTGCAATCATCTCCCGCTAATATTTCCGACTCCCTGATTGGCTTAGAAGGATATGTAATCGACTCCCTGATTGGCTTTGAGAAGGAGACACGTGATGCTGTTCCCGTTATCAAATTAATCCATTCCCCCACCGATTAAGTAAATCAATTTCTCAGCACTTCATTTCCTCCTGGAGTCGTAGATCAATATATTCCCCACCGATTATGTAAATCAAGTTCTCGGATATTCACTACCCCCTCTTGTCCTAGATCAATACATATCGTCCCCACCGTCAATGCGCATGTGCAAACTTCACCCCCCGGTGTCAATACACCTAGACGAACAACAACTAATAAATCGACCTTGAAAAAAGGGGTCATTGACCCGTTAGTGGATCGATAATCCTTGAATAAATTATGTTTGTACAGCGTTAGACTAAATTGTAGATGGCAGCAAATGGGTTCGCACGGGAGTCATTAGGTCATTTCTACTTGCGTGTTTATTTGTTTTTTTGTTGTTGTTTTTATCACAGGGGTGATCGTATCGACCCAGTGGTCCTAGAATATCATGGGAGGACTCATTGAAACGAAAATTAAAAGTTCTAGTGCCCTTCTTAAGTGACCAAAAAATGGAGGGCAACTAGGCCCCTCCCACGCTAATTTTTTCCCAAATTCACCTGATCAAAATTTTGAGATAGCCATTTTGTTCAGCATGGTTGAAAATATGATAACTATGCCCTTTAGGATGACTTAACCCCCCGAAGTCCCCGGGGGGAGGACATAAAGTTATGAACTTTACCAAAAGTTGACATATAGTATTGGTTATTAAGAAGTATACAGACGTTTTCAGAGGTTATTTTTTCTGCTAGTAGGGGGGTGGGTGGGTCGGGGGTTATTTGGGAAGATCTTTCCATGAAGGAAGTTTTCATGGGGGAAGAGACATTGCTATGAAGGGGCGCCGGATTTTCCAGCATTATTTAAAAAAAAAGATCAGAAATGAAATATAAGAAAAACAAGTTTTCCAACTGAAAATAAGGAGTAACATCAAAACTTAAAACGAGCAGAAAATATTACGTGTATGATTGGGTTCACCCCCTAGTCAATACCTCGCTCTTTAAGCCAAAGATTTTTTAGGACTTGCATAAGAGCTATTTATTCTAAATAACGGCCTTTGTGATTAAGGGGTTATTTTTACACAATTGGAACAAAATTCGAAATTTAGCTTAAATAGCGCTGTATTGACTAAGGGGCGAGCCCCCCTGATATACGTATTAACAATTTATGAATATAGAAGTTCGTTACGTAAGTTAATTCGTAAATTATGTATATTTATTACTAGTAAAAACGTTCGTAAATAAAATTAAACAAATTTCGAGAAAGCCATTTAACCAAATAAAAGTAAAAGCAAATAAAAAATTTTCTTTTGATTATTCATGTTCGGTGAGCCAAAATCAAACCTGCATTAATTCAAAAACGCTCAAAAATTAAATAAAAAAAACAAGTTTTTTAACTGAAAGTAAGGAACGACGTTAAAACTTAAAACGAACAGAAATTATTCCGTATATGAAAGGGGATGTCCCCTCCTCAACGCCTCGCTCTTTACGCCAGAGTTTGAATTTCTCACAACTCTTATTTTTTTTAACAATAAAAAACTTTAGCGTAAAGAGCGAGGCATTGAGGAGGGGACAGCCCCTTTCATATACGGAAGAATTTCTGTTTGTTTTAAGTTTTAAAGTCGTTCCTTACTTTGAGTTTAAAAAAAAACTTGTTTTTTTATTTAATTTTGAGAAGGCATGAGAGTTATCAGCCTTGTTCATATTTATTTTTGCTCGTATTGAGTTTGACTAGGCTATTTATTGTTATTTCGGTTCATTTTGAGTTTTATTTACATGTTGATAGTGATTTGTGGTTGTTATACGCATGGAAGATTATTTGAATCTATTTCTGTCCATTTTTGTCTTAATGGAGCTATTTACTCTTCAATGAAAAACTTGTTTTGTGGAAAAAGTTTTTTAAATTAATAATCTAGATAGGTAAATGCTTAAACATAATAAAAAAAGATCAGTTACAATATTTTAGGAACGACTAGGAGTATTAAGTTGGGACTTTCAGGGGATATTGAAGAGGATATTAAAGTAAATCAAAAGACACCATCTACATGCTGGCTATCAAAAGCATTTTTATGCAAAATTTCAGGAATAGCTGGGGTATTAGATTAGAACTTTCAGGGAGGCTTTAGAGGTTGTTAAACTAAATCAAAAGACAATATGTGAATCTAGGTTATCAAAAGGACGTATCTGTGAAATACCCTTAGCCCAGTCCTGAGATCAGTTTACGCCCAGGTACGCCCTTTTGACAACTCCGATCAATGAAAGCGACTGCGACAACTTGCAACTGCGACAGTGACCTCGACTCTGGCTATTTACGAGCATCATTTGTGATTTCCTACATAATATTTCCTTACATATTAATTATCGAATTAGCTATTAATTATGGAAAAGCATTCCATACATATTAGTTACCTTGTTAGTAATTTTGTCTAACAATTATCTCACTTTAATGATATTAATTAGGATGCAGATACTCAGACCTCAAATGTATGGTCAGGCACATAAATGGTTTCTGAAAGCTCAAGTACCAAGGACATCAAAGTCAAAATCTTTATTCTCCCCTGAACCTATCTTAAGTCTATTTAGATTTTTTTTTTTTCCTTGTTTCAAAATTATGAAGTTTTTATGGAAATACCATGGTTTTGTAAGTGTTAAATAAATCAGCTAAACTAGCTACTTAAATATATTAAATGGTAAAAATCATCATTATCAATGAGATTTTCATCTCATCGATGAGTTCCCCCCTGGTCCTACCTTAGGTGTATCCATACCCAAAAATCACGTTTCTTGAAGATTTTCTTTTTGGTTGTTTCAAAATAATGAGGTTTTTAGAGAAGTACATCATTTTCGTCAGTGTTAGCACGTTAAGCTGTGGAAATAATTAAGTAGAACTAATTAGTTAAATTTATCAACGCTTTTCCTTGGTAAAAATTTATATACTGAAAACCTAAACAACTAAACCTTCTTAAACTGTTTAGTGAATATTTCTGCTTATTATTGGCTAATTTTCACTCCCGTATCTGTTTTTAAATTCAACAAAATTTAAATTAAATTAAAATAAAATTTAGTACCTCCAAAACTGAATAACTGGATATTGGGATCTTTTTCATTAAAAACAGAATTCCTGATTTTTACTAATTGCTTATGATTTTCATAGAGGTTTGGGTACACGAACGTTTTTTCAATTTTTTCATATAATTCCTGTATATTTTATACGGCTCATTCGATATATATGGAGCAGTGAATTACATTGTTGATGAGATTTTCATCTCATCGATTAGTCCATTTCTGAACTCACGTTAGGTTTATATCGTTAGGTCATACCTGAAAACCGTGATTTTTTACATTTACCTTTTGGCTTTTTCATAATTACGAAGTTTTTACGAAGATAAATTAGGAATCAATAAATTAGGCTAGATATTGGTTTTACATTAGTTTTGCAAGCTAATGTTGAAGTAAATCAATAAATTAGGCTAGATATTAGTTTCTCATTGGTTTTGCAAGCTAATATTGAAGTGAATCAATAAATTAGGCTTTACATTAATTTTACATTAGTTTTAAAAGCTAATGTTGAAGTGAATCATTAAATTAGGCTAGTTATTGGTTTTTACTTTAATTTTGCAAGCTAATGTTGAATTGAATCAATAAATTAGGCTAGATATTAGTTTTACATTAGTTTTGCAAGCTAATGTTGAAGTGAATCCATAAATTAGGCTAGATATTAGTTTCATATTAGTTTTTCAAGCTAATTTTGAAGTGAATCAATAAATCTAGGGTAGATATTAGTTTCACATTGGTTTTGCAAGCTAATATTGAGGTGAATCAATAAATTAGGCTAAACATTAATTTTACATTAGTTTTACAAGCTAATGTTGAAGTGAATCATTAAATTAGGCTACATATTGGTTTTTACTTTAATTTTGCAAGCTTTAATGTTGAAGTGAATCAATAAATTAGGCTAGATATTAGTTTTATATTAGTTTTGCAAGCTAATGTTGAAGTGAATCAATAAATTAGGCTAAACATTAATTTTACATTAGTTTTACAAGCTAATGTTGAAGTGAATTATTAAATTAGGCTATATATTGGTTTTTACATTAATTTTGCAAGCTAATGCTTTAGTGAATCAATAAATTAAGCTAGATATTAGTTTCACATTGGTTTTGCAAGCTAATATTGAAGTGAATCAATAAATTAGGCTAAACATTAATTTTACATTAGTTTTACAAGCTAATGTTGAAGTGAATCATTAAATTAGGCTAGATATTGGTTTTTACATTAATTTTGCAAGCTAATGTTGAAGTAAATCAATAAATTAGGCTAGTTATTAGTTTTAAATTGGTTTTGCAAGCTAATATTGAAGTGAATCAATAAATTAGGCTAAACATTAATTTTACATTAGTTTTACAAGCTAATGTTGAAGTGAATCATTAAATTAGGCTATATATTGGTTTTTACATTAATTTTGTAAGCTAATGCTGAAGTGAATCAATAAATTAGGCTAGATATTAGTTTTACATAAGTTTTGCAAGCTAATGTTGAAGTGAATCAATAAATTAGGCTAGATATTAGTTTCATATTAGTTTTGCAAGTTAATATTGAAGTGAATTAATAAATTAGGCTAGATATTAGTTTTACATTAGTTTTGCAAGCTAATGTTGAAGTGAAGCAATAAATTAGGCTAGATATTAGTTTTACATTAGTTTTGCAAGCTAATGTTGAAGTGGATAAATAAATTAGGCTAGATATTAGTTTCAAATTGGTTTCGCAAGCTAATATTGAAGTGAATCATTAAATCAGGCTAAAAATTAATTTTACATTAGTTGTTCAAGCTAATATTGAAGTAAATCAATAAATTAGGCTAGACATTAGTTTTTCAAGCTAATGTTTAAGTTAGTCAATAAATTAGTCTAGATATTAATTTTACATTTGTTTTGCAAGCGAATGTTCAAGTAGTCAAAAAATTAGGCTAGATATTAGTTTCATATTAGTTTTACAAGCTAATTTTGAAGTAAATCAATAAATTAGGCTAAACATTAATTTTACATTAGTTTTACAAGCTAATCTTGAAGTGAATCATTAAATTAGGCTAGATATTGGTCTTTACATTAATTTTGCAAGCTAATGTTGAAGTGAATCAATAAATTAGGCTAAACATTAATTTTACATTAGTTTTACAAGCTAATGTTGAAGTGAATCATTAAATTAGGCTAGATATTGGTTTTTACATTAATTTTTCAAGCTAATGCTGAAGTGAATCAATAAATTAGGCTTGACATTAATTTTACATTAATTTTACAAGCTGATGTTGAATTAAGTCAATAAATTAGGCTAAAAATTAGTTTTACATTAGTTTTGCAACCTAATGTTGAAGTGAATAAATAAATTATGGTAGACATGGATTTTACATTAGATTTACAAGCTAATGATGAAGTGAATCAATAAATTAGGCTAGATATTGGTTTTTACATTAATTTTGCAAGCTAATGTTGAAGTGAATCAATAAATTAGGCAAAACATTAATTTTACATTAGTTTTACTAGCTAATGTTGAAGTGAATCATTAAATTAGGCTAGATATTGGTTTTTACATTAGTTTTGCAAGCTAATGTTGAAGTGAATCAATAAATTAGGCTAAACATTAATTTTACATTAGTTTTACAAGCTAATGTTGAAGTGCATAAATAAATTAGGCTAGATATCAGTTTTACATTAGTTTTGCAAGCTAATGTTGAAGTGGATAAATAAATTAGGCTAGATATTAGTTTCACATTGGTTTTGCAAGCTAATGTTGAAGTGAAGCAATAAATTAGGCTAGATATTAATTTTACATTAGTTTTACAAGCTAATGTTGAATGGTAAGACAGCAAACCTTATTGATTATGTTATTGTAAACCGAAGACTGGCAGGATCAATACAAGATACTTGGGTATATAGAAGTGCCGTTATGGATGTTAAGAGTAAAGATCACCATCTAAAAGTGTCAAGGGTTAATTTAAAGCTGAAATATCGGAAGGGTTACTACCTCCCTTGAAGTTATGATGTTGGTAGACTCCAGGATAAGAATTTGAGAAAAACTTTCCCGGAACAGTTGAATACTAAACTTGAGAGTTTAAAATCTGATAATGTTGAACATGGTTGGAATAATTTTAGAAAAATAATTTGTGAAGTTGCTGAAGGTGTCTTAGAGAAGAAAGCTAGAACTGCAGCTAAGAATATTAGGGAAAAAGCTTTATGTTTGATAGAAAGGAGAAAGGACTTGTAAAAGAATTACCTTAGTGATAGATCATATGAAAGCAAAAAGAATGTAAAGATAGTGGAGAAAGCATTAAAATATGAACTAAGGTGGTGTGAAGTAGAGGCAATGGATAAAATTGCCGAGGATCTGGAAGATGCAACTAGACGGCATAATAGTAAAATATTGTACTGGCATGTTAACAAATTAAGAGGGAGTAGTCAATGCAGACTTGGCCCAGTTAAAGATAGAAATGGGGCCGCAATTAGCGATAAGGAAAAAACTAAAGAGAGATGGACCGAACATTTTGAGAATTTGCTTAACCGAGATAGAATTAAAGGAAGAGATATAGAGGAAAATTAAAAATTTTATGATACCTTGGATGTGAAGGAAGATTTGTTTTGCACGGAGGAATTACCGACAGTGCTAAAAGAGCTAATAAACAATAATACTCCAAGTACAGATAGTGTGATAAATCAGTTCCTAAAATATGGCGGCTATGAGGTTAGAAATACGTTACTGAAGATTATGAATATGATTTTTGAAAAAGGGGAAGTACCCAACGATTTTGTGAAAACCTTGATTTCATCGCTTTACACGATCGGTGGCGTGAGTGGCTGGCGGTGTAACCACGGGGTTATTCAAGCTTAAGTGATTAGCGAATTACTGAGTAACGTTGCGCTTTTTAGGCAGAAAGATGCTACAGCCACGGCCCTGAAAAGCGTACGGGCCATTTTCAGTAACGGGCGTGGATGTATCGATCTAATGTGCCCTCTTAGGCTAATAATTGAGAAATGCCTGAGGTTTACAACACCTTTGGTCCTCAGTTTTATAAATTATTAGCAAGCGTTCTATTTTGTTGATAGAAGAGCTTTAGTTAAGGTTTTATCCTAGTATGGTTTACCGGACAAATACATTAAATTGATTGGTGCTAAGTACGAGAATAACACTGCTGCAGTTAAGGTAGGAAATGAGATTACAGCTGGTTTTGTATTGAATCAGGAGCTAAGCAGGATCATGTTCTATACCCCTTTATATGGATAATTTGGTGGACTTTGTCTTAAGAAGCACAGGAAAGGCAATGAGAGACCACGGAATTAAATGGGGAGGAAAAATTCTCCTGGACTTCGATTATGCTGATGATTTAAGCATCTTAGATGAAAGTTTGAGCACAATGAAGGAAGTTTAAAGGGGATTGTCTGTTTAAGGTGCTAGAATAGGTTTGAAAATCAATATTAAAAAGACCAAGACACAGAGGCTCGGCATAAGTGAAGATTAAAATTTGACGTTGAGGAAAAAAAAGATTAATCCAGAGAGCAGCTTCACTTACCTGGTTAATATTATTAGTAAAAATAATGGGAGCAGTGAAGATGTTAAAAGTATAATAGCCAAGGCTCAGGGTGTTTTTTCACAGTTAAACAAAGTTTGGAAGAATAGGAATATAAGTCCGCAAACCATAATTAGGTATAATTAGGTAACCAAAGAAGAAAAGAAGAAGCATATTGAAAATAATTGTGTTAGAGAATTCGAAAATTTTGTGAAAACAGGACTATCAAGTGAAGTTTTCTTGATTATTTTTATTTATATAAAGTGGGGAATTTATCTCAACCATGATCCCAATGAAATTACCCCCTGAGAAGGGAGATACTAATTACCAAATGCTAGGCACCATCTCCCCATTACCTAGTGACCTTTCTGAGGACTCAGACTCCAATGAAACCATGGTCACTGTCCACTCTGAGGACTCAAATCTCCATGATGATGGCTTCAAAACAGTCACTCCTAAAAGATCCAAGAGAAAACGGTACACCAGTTTCTCCCCATTAAAGACAGTTTCTACTACACCCCCGTCTTTTTTGGAAGAAGAGCACTTCATCCACATTCTTCCTACCTCTCCTGAAACCATGTTCCAAATAAAAAACATCCAAACAATTAGACTTGAGCTCTTCAAAATCCTGAAAATTAATTTCAACCTCAACATCAACAGAGATGGTTCAATCTTAATATTTATTCAAGCAGGCTTTGAAAATGCAAAAACAACTCTTTTGTCACTTAACACTCTTGGAGGCAATAAGGTCGATTCAAAGCAATGGATTCGCCCTCCCCCTGCCCAAGCAAAAATTTTTATATACAATATCCCTAACGGTTTTCCTGAAACTGACTTAAAGGACGGCCATATGAACTGCAAAGGCCAAAAAGTATCAGTATCAAAAGTCACCAGACTTGGAAAACCCAACAATGATGGCATATACACGTATAAATCCTACCTTTTCACCCTGGACTCCACACTAGAGAACTTCAGTGAACCTATATCCCTATTTGGCCAGATAAAGCCCTACAAAGAGTACAAGGCTAAGCCAATACAGTGTGAAATATGTCTGATAATGGGTCACACAAAACAACACTGCAAAAAAAAACTGAAGAGGTGCAACCTATGCCAAAATATCCATCCTCCAAACACAGCAAACTGTGCAAACAAGAAATTATCATGCATTAATTGCAAAGGTTCTTCTGACAACAGATCTGTATGCCCAAAATACAAGGCAAGATCAATGGCTCTCAGGTTATCTGAAAAAGAAAATATCCCATTTCAGTTTGAAAAAATTAAACTCATGGTACACAATGCAGATACACCTGAATTCTCTGAACCAAACACACAACCTAATCAAAAAACTCTACAGCAAAAAGCTACAAGGACCAAACCACAAAAAACATTCCCTGGAATCAAGACCTTAGACTTTCCCCCTTCCAGCCAGAGACCAAGACCCTGAATCTTCTATAAGTAAACCTACAAAACCAACCTCATCAAAATCGCCAAAGGAAATATCAGAAGAAAATCCAAATCTACTTACAAACTTATGCCTTTACATATTCAACTTCAACTCACTCTCCAGAACATCCCTCAGAAAAGATCAAAAATCCTCAATTCTAGAAGAGATGGCTAATACATACTTCCCAAAAAATCTTAAGGACACAGCCAACACAAATTTCAGCACTATACTTAATAAACTAAATCTATCTATCAATGGCTAACCCTCAGTTACCTCTATCCTCCTCAATTTTGCAATGGAATGTGAGATCATTAAATGACTATAAAATCACTGACCTTCTTAAGTATACTTCTTCACACAACATAGACATACTATGCCTTCAAGAAACACATTTAAACTCATCAGTTAATCTAAAAATTCCTGGTTATGATGTCCTAAGAAAAGACAGATCCTCCAATAGAATTGGTGGTGGAGTTGCCATCCTTGTACAATCACACCTCAAATTCTGTGGTATAAGCCTCCTTGATTTCAGTCATGACATTGATGCAATTGGTGTAAAGTTGTGGCTGGCAAACACGGAGGTTACTGTTATTAATTTATGTAGTCCAAACGGTAATATCAATGGACAAGATTTTTTCAATTTTATTTCTAATAACTTCTCAAAATCAAATTTAGTGGTTGTTTGGGACTTCAATGCCCATAGTCCTATCTGGGGTTGTTCACCTCAAAATAATGCTGGAAAATACATAGAGGAATTCCTCACCAATTTTACCAATATAGTACTAGCGACTCCTAGACACCTAAATACCTACTTCAGCAAAAGAAGTGGGAGTTATTCAACTATTGATCTTCACTTAGTTTCATCAAGTTTAATAAATAAAACTACTTTCAATAGAATAGACAACCTCCTAAGTGACCATTTTGCCATATACACAAAAATTGGTGACCCAGCCATCATTAATCATTTCATTTCCCACTATGTGTGGCAAAAAGCAGACTGGCCAAACTTCTCCCACATTCTCTCAAACCATGACTACTCTTCACTCTCCACTGACCCAAACCAACTCTCCAAAAATCTCACATCACTACTTCTTGATGATGCAAAACTTACAATACCCCAGTCCCAATGCCCTAAAACACTGAAGAATAACAAACCCCCTCAGCCATGGTGGACATCCTCTTGCCAAGAGGCTTGGCACAATAAAAGGAATGCCATCAGATCCTTCAAGAGAAATCCATCCACTAGACAATATATTGCAAAGCTACAAGCAGAGGCAAAACTTAAGAGAACAATTAAACTTGCAAAAGAAGAGGCTTGCAAAAACTTTCTCTTATCTGTGTCCCACAAAACGCAAGAGTCAAAGATTCATAAATTCCTCGACAAGATGTGTGGCAAATTCTCCACACAGAACCCCTTCCATTACCAGCTAACTCTAAATGGTCAGCAGCTGGAAACCAACAAAGAAAAGGCAAAATTTTTAGCAGATTTTTATGAGAAGAAATTCAAAAACACCTCTCATAATCCACCTCAGATCAGCCTAACACCCCATTTTGACTTGCCTGGGTCCCAGTATCTACTCCAAGATTTTACAATGATTGAGCTGAATAAAGCAATCAATTCAATCAAACCCAAAACAACTTGCAGCCATGACCAGATCCATCCATCTTTACTCCAACACCTTCCAATAGAGTTTAAAAAAGTACTCTTATCTCTCTTCAACAATGCCTGGAGCAACTCCTTCTTCCCATCTGCTTGGAAAACATCACTCATCATCCCCATATTAAAACAAAATAAACCCAAAGAGGACCCCAACTCCTTCAGACCCATTATGATTACCCCAGTTCTGGGAAAGTTATATGAGAAGATAATCCACTCCCAATTGTATTGGTTTGCTGAGTCTAACCACCTCATCCCACATACGCAAACAGCATTTAGGAAATATCATTCTTCCATTGATGCATTTGTTCGCCTAACCAACGCCATATCTGAGTGTCTGAAAGACAACCAAATCCTAGTTGCAGCCTTCTTGGACTTCCAAAACGTATATGATAATATCCAACATCCACTCCTACTGCAAAAATTATCAAAAATGGGTTTTCCAATACCTGTAGTGAATTTCTTTAAAAGTTACCTATCTGAACGCTCTTTTGTTCTCCAAGTAAATTCCTACATCACTTCTAAAAGTCTGTCTCCAAAGGCCTTCCCCAAGGTGCTGTCCTCAGCTGTCTCCTGTTTCCACTATATTTATGGGATCTTAACCTACCCCAAACAAATATTCAGTTTGCAGATGATATAGTCCTATGGTCTACCTCAAATGATTTTGAACTAGCCCAATCCAAGTTACAAAAGTCGCTTTATGCCTTTGAATGTTTCTCCAACAATTCATGCCTACCCACCGCCCCATCAAAATCAGCTATAGTACAATTTCATAACAGGAGAAATCCCCAATCTGCCCTACTAACCCTAAATGGTGTTGTCATCCAAGAGCAACAACACATCAAATATCTTGGCCTCACTCTAGACCAAAAACTAACCTTCAGGCTCCACATTGAAAATGTGAGAATAAAATGCCTCAGGAAAATAAGTATCTTACAAAGGCTACTCAATACGCCTTGGGGTTGCCATGAAAAAAATCTAATAAATTTCTATAAGACTTATATTAGATCTCAGATTGATTATGGACTAATTGTATATGGCTCATGCTCAAATACCCTACTATGCAGTCTGGAGACTGTCCAGAATACTATGATCCGTACTACAGTTGGCCTCAGGAATCACACCAAAACCAACTTCCTCCTCAGTGAAAGTGGTCTCACCTCTATTGCCATGCGTAGAGACATCCTACTTGCCCGCTACTTTACAAAAATTGAAGGTAACAGTTCCCATAGATTACATGACTGGCTAAGAAACCCTGAAGCTTTTAGGGGCCTTGCACGGGAATTTGCAACCACCCAAATGACCCACCCCATTCCTTCATCTTCTTTATTTCAAATTTACCCCCGGATACCTTCCTGGGCTAACCTCTACCCAGAAGTGAACCTTTTGTTTGCGCCAGCTATTAAAATAGACCTTTCCCTTGCCTATGTAAAATCATTATTTCATGAATTTGAGTCTCAGAGATATATCTACCACCTCCCAATTTTTGTGGATGGGTCAAAAACAGATTCCAGGACTGCTTGTGGAGTCCACTTCCCATCTTTAGGTATAGCAGCTGCTGAAAGGCTCCAAAATGATGTGAGTATCATGACAGCTGAAATAGCTGCCATCAACATTGCATTGGAAACCATTATAAAGATGCCAAACCCCCAAGAAACACCCCGCTTATAATTTATTCAGACTCAAAATCAGCCCTTGCCTCAATATCACCAGAACATTCAGACTACCCAGACAATGATACCTCCACCACTCTTGTACTATTGAACCAACTACTTAAACAAGGTATATCGACAAAATTCCAGTACATCCCAAGTCACATGGGTATAAAAGGGAACCACAAGGCAGATGAAATAGCTAAATCTGCCCTTCAGCTTGAAATAATTTCTGGAAGACCTATCCCAGTAAGAGATGTAAACCATTGGCGCCTAAAAATTTATCTAGCAAACCAATGTCCACCAAACCTTTCTCCATTTACATGCCGGAAAGACTCAAAGATGTACCACAGAATACGATCAAATGCTACTGGCCTTAACAGCCAAACTTACCACTATCAAAACACAACCATTTCAACAGTAATGAGCCCTCTTTGCCGCCTATGTCAAACCTATGATGAGACCATCAACCATGTTCTTTTTAGTTGCCCTGCGGCAACTCTCAACCATAAAAAAGAATGGCTAACTTTATCTGCTATTTTCAAGCACCTCAAGCTAACCCCTAATATTGGCCAACTAACACAAAGGAGACACTCTTCAACTGATGATGCTGAATTGTTCAAAGCTGTCTTTAATTGCCTAAATATAGGTGGTTTCATCAATGATGTATAAAGCCTATTATTGAATAATAATAGTCTAATCTCTATATTTGATTTCCCAGGACACCCCTGACATAATCATACAATACGAAAAAGGTTAAATGGATTCATCCGAAGCCTATAATTGAAGAAGAAGAAGAAGAAGGTATATTAGAAGCCACAGTGATGACAGTGGTCAAATATGGGTCTGAAACATGGACACTCCGAAAAGTGGATGAAGATTTGCTAGATGTTTTCCAGAGAAACTGCTTAAGGATTGTTCTGGGTACCCGGCAGACTGACCGTATTTCAAACAATAGGCTATACGAAAAATGTGGTTCAATACCACTCCCTAGGACTATAATGAAGGAGAGGTTGAGGTGGCTAGAGCACGTTGTGCGGATGAAGGATGACAGATTGCCGAAGATTGTTCTTTTCAGCCAACCGTCTAGGTCTAAACGGAAAGCAGGTCGTCCTCGTCTGGGGTGGGAGGGCGTCATAAAGAAAGATTTAAAGGAAATGGAACTTCATGGGCAGGCGTAAAAAGGGAGGCTTTGAATAGACTGGGATGGAGGAGGAGCGTGCGTAGCTGTGTTGGCCTCAGGCGGCCAGGTGCTGCGGTGAGTTGTTAGTAGTAGTAGTAGTAGTATTACCTCTACTACTTTTACTAATACTACTACTACTATTACTACTACTACTACTACCACTATTACTAATACTACTACTACTACTATTACCTCTTCTAGTACTACTACAACTACTGCTACTACTACTACTACTACTAATACTACTACTACTACTACTACTACTACTACTACTACTACTACTACTACTACTACTACTACTAATACTACTAATACTAATACTATTGATACTGCTACTACTACTACTACTTATACTACTACTACTACTACTACTGCTGCTACTACTACTACTACTACTACTACTACTACAACTACTACTACTACATGCTACTACTACTAATACTGCTACTAATACTATTACAATTGAATTAAATCAAAATAATTTAAGCGGATCCAGGTTGTCAAAAGGGCTTGCCTGTAATATTTCAGGATTGACTAAGGGTAATGAATTGAAAATTTAAGGGAATATTCAGGGAGATGTTGAACTAAATAAAAAACACTATAAGCATACAGGTGTTCAAACGGACGAATGTATGATGTCTCAGGAACTGCTAAGGATATCCAGTTAAAACTTTCATAGAATATTAAGGAGAATGTTGCGCTAAATGAAAAGGCCGTATACACAGCCAGGTTGTGAAAACGGTAAATGTTCAATATCTCAAGAACAATTAAGGGTATAAAGTTGCAACTTTCAGAGAATATTGAGGGGGATGTTGAACTTATAGACACTATGGGCATCCCAACTATCAAAGGGGCAGAGCTACAGTATCTCAGGCACAGCTAACATCATTAAGTTGAAGATTTCAGGAAATAGCGCTTGGAATGATGAACTAAATCAAATAAAAATGGCGTGTGCGATATCTCAGAAATTATAGGGTACAAAGTCAAAATTTCAGGGAATACTGAGAGGGATGTTGAAATAAATCAAATACACAATTTTCACCCAGGTTATCAAAACAGCGGGTATGAAATATTTCAAGAGCCACTAGAATATTAGGTTAGAACTTTCAGGGAATGTTGAGAGGTTTTTTAATTCAACTAGAAGATATAATTTGCACCTAGGTTGCAAGAATGACATCTTTTTCGCACCAACCCTAGCAAACGCTCACACTGAAGTCACAAATAAAATAGTTTAAAGAATCAGACATAAAGAGAGCTGAGTAATGACTCTGATAAAGATTTACTCTCTTTTTTCATTTTCGTTCATATATAGGCTATAACTAACTGTAGAATCAAAATCTGAGTCCAAGAGCTATTCCGAATCATGATTTCTAATTGAACAAAATTTGCACTATTGAATACACCTAAAGACAACTCTCAAATCTTATACAGTGTAAGGATTCAAATTAGCATCCGTTTTTTGAATTCTTAACCGAAAACCTGAAAAACTTTGGCAATCAAAATCTGAGTCCAGGGGCTGTTCCTAATCTTGATTTCTAATTGAACAAAATTTACACTATTATAATATTGAATACTACTAAAGAGAATGCTCAAATCTTATACAGTGTAAGGATTCAAATTAGCATCCGTTTTTTGAATTCTTAGGCCAAAAACGTGAAAAACTTTGGCAATCAAAAACAAACCACACTTAATTTTTAAAAACTTTTCGAACACGACGTTTTTAAAGAAAAGTAAATAGCTATATAATAACTAAAACTTAAAACGAACAGAGACTACTTTCAAAGAATAATCGAAACCCAAAACGAAAAGAAAGTAAAGTAATCACAATCACATTACATAAACCAAAAAATCACATCATCAAATCACATCAAATAAAACAATCACATCGAATAGTTCGTGGTAACAAACTGTAAGTAAGGAGTGACAAGGCTCAATAGTAACCGAAACTGTTAAAAACGGAATTTTGATTTCAATACATACATCAAAACAATTGAGTATTTATGCTGATTTCAGATATATAGGTTTCATCAAGTTTAGTCGTACCCATCCAAAGTTACGAACTTGAGAAAATTGGTCTTATTTTCGAAAAAAGGGGGAAATGCCCCCAAAGACTCACAGAATCTTAACGTTTAAAAAACTTGTTTTTTTTATTTAATTGTCTTAAGACTCCATAGAAGTAGCGACTTACTTGGTAATCGCTTTAAGTTCTGATACGAACCCTTTTTAAAGAAGGCCTTCCTAAGGAGAAAGTAAAAGGTCTAACCAAAGGAGATTGAAAAGTAACGGTGAATAAAAACCTTTCAAGAGACCAAAGATGAGCTGTGAACGGGTAAGTAATTAAAAATCTTTAATTACTTACCGTTCGTTGTTTCTTTAAGAACTTACAGTTCTCTTTTACTTACAGTTACTTACTTACATACAGTCCTTACTTACATCTCCTTAGAACGAACTTTACTTTGTTAAGATGACCGGAATGACTAACTTAAAAAAAAAAAAAATCGTGAATGGTATCTATAATTCAAGAAACCTATCGTGTAACTCATCTTAACTTTGCCTAATAATTAATTAATTATGAAATCTCTTTCGGTTTCTGATATTCATAATTTGGTCCTTCTGAAACAACTTGATGAAGCGGCTAATACAAACACTTCGTATACAGCATGAAGAAGCTCAGGATGATTCATCACATCCAATAAAAACTACGATTGCGGTCATACAGCCATCTTCTACCAGTTTGACATATTTATGAGTCATAATTGTATTATTTGGATATTATTATCATAAAAGTAATACATAAGTCAATATATATATATATATATATATATATATATATATATATATATATATATATATATATATATATATATATATATATATATATATATATATATATATATATATATATATATATATATATATATATATATATATCGGAAGGATCATTGTAACAGATGGCCCTCTCCCACCCTAACTTCATTCAAAACAGAAAAATTCCCTGGTACTTAGCGTAAAGAGCAAGGCGTTGAGGAGGGGACAGCCCCTTTCAAATACGGAATAATCTCTCTTCGTTTTAAGTTTTAATGTCGCTGCTTACTTTCAGTTTAAAAAACTTGTTTTTTTTTATTTAATTGTCTTAAGACTCCATAGAAGTAGCGACTTACTTGGTGAATCGCATTAAGTTCTGGTACGAACCCTTTCTAAAGAAGGCCTTCCTAAGGAGAAAGTAAAAGGTCTAACCAAAGGAGATTGAAAAGTAACGGTGAATAAAAACCTTTCAAGAGACCAAAGATGAGCTGTGAACGGGTAAGTAATTAAAAATCTTTAATTACCTACCGTTCGTTGTTTCTTTAAGAACTTACAGTTCTCTTTTACTTACAGTTACTTACTTACATACAGTCCTTACTTACATCTCCTTAGAACGAACTTTACTTTGTTAAGATGACCGGAATGACTAACTTAAAAAAAAAAAAAAAATCGTGAATGGTATCTATAATTCAAGAAACCTATTGAGTAACTTATCTTAACTTTGCCTAATAATTAATTAATTGTGAAATCTCTTTCGGTTTCTGATATTCATAATTTGGTCTTTCTGAAACAACTTGATGAAGCGGCTAATACAAACACTTCGTATACAGCAGGAAGAAGCTCAGAACGATTCATCACATCCAATAAAAATACGATTGCGGTCATACAGCCATCTTCTACCAGTGTGTAGAATCTTCTACCAGTGTCTATCAATATTTATATATCGGAAGGATAATTGTAACAGATGGCCTTCTCCCACCCTAACTTCATTTAAAACAGAAAAATTCCCTGGTACTGTAGGCTGGTTATATCACAATTTTTGTTGAGAAAAATGAGAAAGAAATCAAGTATCTGGCAAAAAAACTTTGAGTTTTAATGCTCTGTTTGTTTGTTTGTATAGAACTGAAACTCAACACAGTCACATTGCTTCAAGCCTCACTGCACACCTATGATACCGTTGATAGTACTGGCTGATAGCGGACCTATAATGAAGATCCTTCTAAGCCCATACCAAAAGTCTCCATAGAATTGTAAGCTGGTTGGAATTTGCTCGCATTAACTAAATAATACAAAATCCTTGCATTTTGCCACATAGTCAAATAGTCTAAAAAAGCCACAAAAGTCACATAGTCTAGCACACCTTAAGATAATTACCTAGCTACTAACTAGCTTTTGATTCAGACATGCTGTTTGTCCTCTGGATTGAAAGTCGGTTAAAAGCAACAGCAAGACCAGCCACAATAGCCATAATAATGCTGCATTTGTAAGTATCTGAATTAGGCAAACATCAAAGATTATGATGCGCTAGTACTAGCAGTAGATCGATGCACAAACAGGAAGCAGCCATTGTAATTCCTAATAGACAACAGCACGAATGAGACCTAAGTAAGCAAGGTAAGTTTGACAGTACTGGCTGATAGCAGAGCTTAGACGAAGATCTTTCAAAGCCCAGACCAAACGCCTTCATAGAGTTGTAAGCTGGTTCGACTTTACTGGCAATGACTAAATAATGCAAAATGCTGAACTTACTATTTTCAAGTCACACTGTCCAGCATACCTTACGATAGGTATGTAGCTTCAAAACAGATTCGGATTCATACCTGCTTTTCGTCCTCTGGTGTGGAAGCCATTTAAAAGCAACCATACGACCAGCCAGAGTGGTCATAATATGGGTGCCTTTGTAAGTACCTGAATTAGGCAAAAATCAACGTTTATGATCCGCCAGTACTAGCAGTAGGTCGATGCAAATAAAGGAAGCAGCCATTGTCCATCCCGATGGACAACAACACGATGAGACCTAACTAAGCAAAGTAAGTTATTTCAAGATACGACGATTTAATTCTACTCCAGTTACTTGGAATCGTGAGGACTGAAGTTAAGCCATCACATCCTTCTATTTTATTATGTGATGTTGATTTTTGGCATTTTCTTTGTACTTATTTCTTTTTACTGAACAAAAAATAAGCCGAATCTTGAATTTCTAATTTAGGTTTTATAAAATATACGCCTTCCCAATACATTGTAATTTTACCTAAAAGCATCTTGAATAATGAGAATTCCCTCTCACATAATAAAAATAAATTCCCCAGGCTTCTAAGTGCTTAAGTCCTCATTTTATTGATCATTAACACAGCTTTGAGTAATTATATAAATTGTAGTTCTAGGTAAGTTTATCTTCCTTCAAATGGTAGAAAATTGGGGAAAATGCAAATTCATGTCGAGATAATTAAGGCAGGAGCTATAGTATACTATTATAGAGGCTTTGGAATTCAACATTTTGCTTAATTAATTTAAAATTCTTGGCCTAAGACTAGGACAAATGCTAGAACAATATCGAAATGGGTCATTAAAAACATATTAAAAAGAAGATATAGCTATATATTTCCGTAATCTAAGAGAACAGAAGTTAGAAATTAACAAAATGAAAAAAAGTTTTTAAATTAAAGCAAAGAGCCTTAAAAAATATTGCACGAACAGAAATACGGATTGTATGAATTAAATACTAACTGTAATAATTAAAATTATACAAACAAAAATTACCTGTGCTTGAGGGGGGATGCCACAATTTTAGCAATGTGCTCTATACGCAAAACTTTGAATGCTATTACACTGAAAACATTTCAGAATGACATAAGCCTAGCCAGTTGGTAACTGCAAGTTCTTATAAGCCTTTATTTGTTGGTAATTTCAAGTTTCATATTTTTCATTTGCCCTTCGAAACATTTTCGAAGGGGGTAAACTGGCCTCTTATATACAAGGAGTTTTCTGTTGGTTTAACATTTAATGTCTCTCTTTACTATTACGTGAAAGCAAAACAGTTTTTCATTTAATTTCTGTCCATTTTTTATATCATGTCCAGAGTCCAGGACTATCTTAAATTTGAGACGGGTTACATAGTTCTCAGCCATCCCCCTTTTTATGCTAAAGCCTAATTTTTAAAGCCTAATTTTTAAAGCCATCCCCCTTTTAAAGCCTAATTTTTTATAAAACTTCGAGAAAAAGGGCTCATTTAGGTGAATTTGCAAAGAAAAAAAAAGAATTTTCCTTAGTAAGAGGGAGGCTATCGTTCCAATAAAACCGGCCTATCTTTCCAGTTGAGTGGAACTTTTTACCACAAATTTTCAAGAGGGATATGTCACCTCCATGCTGCAACTTTAGTAAAAATGGTACTCTTGCATTACATGGGCATTTACACGGAAACCATTCACGAAAAACCAGTTTTTGACGGATTAACCGCTATAGAGTAATACAATGATAGCTTGGTTTTTATTGCGTATACGATATTTAAACTGTTGTTATTTGAGGTTTAGGGGGGGGGTATCTAGATTAGGTAAGGTTACGTATTTAATATATGCTATGATTTACTCCCACTCCCCCTCCTCTAATGTGCAAATATATAGCCCAAATTTGTTTCCAAACTATTATATATTAATCGTAATTTATTTCATTAGCATTAACCAAACTTGACTTTTTAGAAAGGCCCATATAATGCAAGAGTACCGTAAAAATATATTCTTCCAAATGAAGGAAAATGGGTGTTGAAACCAAGGCCGTACCCAGGATTTTCTTCGGAGGGAGTTTTACTAAAAAAAAAAAAATAATTTGGGTGATATACACAAAAAAACCCTCGAAAAACGCATACAAAATTTGCTTATATCCATTTTCGTTACGTTTTTATGAGTCAGACAAACATTTCTGGGGGGGGGGGGGACAAAACCCCTACCCCCTGGATACGGCCTTGGTTGAAACCACTCAGTATTTACCTGATTAAATAAAAAAAACAAGTTTTTTAAACTGAAAGTAAGGAGCGATATTAAAACTTAAAACGAACAGAAATTATTCCGTATATAAAAGGGGCTGTCCCCTCCTCAACGCTTCGCTCTTTACGCTAAAGTTTGAATTTCTCACAACTCAATTTGTTTTAAACAATGAAAAACTTTAGCGTAAAGCGCGAGGCGCTGAGGAGGGGACAGCCCCTTTCATATACGGAATAATTTTTGTTCGTTTTAAGTTTTAATGTCGCTTCTTACTTTCAGTTTAAAAAACTTGTTTTTTTATTTAATTTCTGATCATTTTTTAAACAAAATTAACTTTAAAAAATTGTTAGGGGAAAAACTGTTGTTTGAATTTTATTTACGAACGTTTTTATTAGTAATAAATATACGTAACTTACGAATTAACTTACGTAACGAACTTCTATATTCATAGATTTTTAATACGTAAATTAGGGGGTTGGCCTCTTAGTCAATACCTTTCTCTTAAAGCTAAAGTTCGAATTTTGTTCCAATTCTTTAAAAATGACCCCTTAATCACAAAGGCCGTCAATTAGAATAAATCGCTCTTATGAAAGTACTAAAAAATCTTTGGCTTAAAGAGCGAGGCATTGACTAGAAGGTGAACCCAATCATATAGCTAATATTTTTTTTATCGTTTTAAGTTTTGATGTTGCTCCTTACTCTCAGTTGAAAAACTTGTTTTTTTATATTTAATTTATGATTTTTTTTTAAATAATGATGGGAAACCCGGCGCCCCCTTTATAGCAATGTCCCTTCCCCCATGAAAACTTCCTTCATGAAAAGATCCTCCTATATAACCCCCGACCCATCCCCACCCCCCACTACCAGAAAAATTTTTCCCTGAAAACGTCTGTATGCTTCCCAATAACCAATACTATATGTTAACATTGGGTAAAGTTCATAACTTTTATCCCTCCCCCTGGGGGCCTCGAGGGATTAAGTCATCCTAAAAGATATAGTTATCATATTTTTGACCATGTTAAACAAAATGGCTATCTCAAAATTTCGATCGGGTGACTTTGGAAAAAATGAGCGTGGGAGGGGACCTATGTGCCCACCATTTTTTTGTTCTATTACAAAGGACACAGGAGATTCATATTTCCATTCCAGTGAATCCTCCCATTACGTTCTAGGATCATTGGGTCAGTACGTTCAGACCTGGGAAAAAAACAACAAAAAAAAAACAACAAATAAACACGCTTCCGTGATCTTTCATCTGGAAAAAAAAGGCAAAAGTCCACATTTTTGTAGATGGGAGCTTGAAACCTCTGCAGTAGGGTTCTCTGATATGCTAAATATGATGGTGTGATTTTCATTAACGTTCTATAACTGTTAGGGGGTCTTTTTCCCCTTTTTTCGAAAATCAGCCAAATTTTCTTAGGCGCGTAGCTTTTGATGGGTAAAATTAAACTTGATGAAACTTATATATTTGAACTCAGCATTAAAATCTGATTCTTTTGATGTATCTATTGGTATCAAAATTTCATTTTTTAGAGTTTTGGTTTCCATTGAGCCGGGTCGCTCCTTACTTAGAGTTCGTTACCACGAACTGTTTGAAACACTTCTTATGAAAATATTGAAATGTGGGCCTAAAAATATAATTTTTAGGCTTCACATACCCCCTCCTCCAAAGAAAGGAAAATTGGTACCTCCACCTAGGAGGTACCACCATAGGCATCTCCTCCAACTCCTTCCTAAACCCAAAAAAATTGCTTTACTGTATAAACGGATCACAATTTATATCCTTTTTAGTATCTTTTTTTAAGAACAGAAGTAGTAATAGAAGTAGCCCCAAAAGTTTGAGCATAATACCCTCAGTCATTTTTTGGATACTGCTGAGATGCCTTATTGAGAATTTGCATTAACACAGTGCATTTTGATTTAATTTTAAGGCAACATTTAGTTTTTAAACAAAATGGGTAAACTGTATAACTGTGGGGGGTTGACCTACGCAATAGCCCAAGAGATACAGTTACAAGACCGTTCAACTATGCTTAACAAAATAGCCATATTAAATTTAGATGAAAGTGTTTGGAAAATTATGAGCTAAAGAGGAGGGTTGATTGTCCTCCAAATCACATTTGACACTTAAAAAGGGTACTAGATCTTTGAATTTCCAACCAGATGAGCTCCTTTAAAATATCAATGATATTACTTGTACTGATGGAGCAGCGCTGCCTATGATATTGCTTATATGCCCTTTTAATACTTGCATGCGTATAGTTTTTTCATTTAATAGAAACTCCCCCTAAACGTTTCAATTTAATGCCCTTAAGTGTCAGTAGTCACAGCAACTGTAGAATTAGTACCAAAAGTGTAAACATAGTGTCATCTGGCTAGCTCAAAATCTGTCACAACTTACCCTGAAAGGTCTAAATTAATAATGTAAGCCGTTATTGTGATATTGCTTTGCCTCCCTATTGACATTCTACATGATAATAGTTCGTTTTGATTTAGCTCAGCATCCGCCTAAATATTCCTTGAAAGCTTCACCTTATTACCCTTAGCTTACACAGTAGCAATAGTTGTAGAAGCAGTAGTAGCATTAGTAGCAGTATGCATATAGCCACCTTTTTTTCAACATCCTCTTCAATACACGATAAAATTTTGAACTTAACACGATCAACCGGTCCTGAAGCATTGCTGATACATCCTCTTGACGACCTATGTGAGTATCGTGTGTTTCGATTAATTTCAATACAGTCACAATATTGCAAAAAATTTTCGCCTTAATACCCTTAGATTTATTAGTAGTATTAGTAGCACCAGTTGTTATAGTAGTAGCAGTAGGAGCGGAGTTAATAGTAGTAGTAATAGCTTTAGTAGCAGTAGTAGTAGCAATAATAATAATAGTAGCAGTAGTTGTAGTTGTAAGAGTAGAAGCAGCAGTATTATGATGCAAATATTGTCTTTTGGTTAGTTCAGCATCCCCCACAACAAGCGTCGTAAGTTTTAGTTTCACATACGAAACTGTTCCTAAGATATTGCTGATATGCCCTTTTGACAACCAGCATACCGATGACAGGTTGTCATCCATACAACAGAAGTTTTCAGAAATATTCTCTGAAAATTTCACCTTCATGCCCTTAGGCATAGTTATAATAGTAGTCACAGCAGTAGTATAACTACTCAACTTAATACAATTAGCCATTTCTATGATAATGTCAATTTGTTTTTTTTTAACCTGTATAGTCGTATACTTTCTGAAATTTTCATCTTAATGCCCTTAACCTTACAAGTAGTTGCGACAGACCTAGTAGTTGGAGCAAAAACAATAGTAGAGCTAGAAAATATTGCCGTAGTAGTAGTATTAGTAGTAGTACGGATATATTGCCTTTTGGTCAATTGATCTTCCCCTTTAAGTATTCTCAGAGAGTTCCAACTTAACACACAGACCGATTCTTAAGATACGCTATTTTGACAATCTAAATACACATAGTTTCTTTTGTTAGTTCGAATTTGCCATCAATATGCTCTCAAATTTTGCCTTCATTGACTTGGCCTTAATAGCACTATTATCACGGTAGTTTCGGTGGTACTACAAGTAGTTACAGTGTTAGTGTTGTATTAGTAGTAGTAGTAGCAGTGGTAGCAGAAGTAGGCCTACTATTAGCGGTAGTACCATGTACCTATTGGCTTTTGGTCAGTTGAACATCGCTTTAATTTTGCCCTGGAAGTTTTACCTTGACACGTTAAACCGTTCCAAAAATATTGTTGATCTGTGATTTGACATCCTTTTGATGCCCTTTTGACCTTAATACTCTAAAATTCATAAGTTGTTGCAATTGAAGTAGTAGTCCGAGTAGTTTAGTAGCAGTAGTAGCATAAGGAAAAGTAGCAGTGTTATTAGCGTTAGTAGTGACAAACATATATTACTTTTTTGTCAATTGATCTTCCAGTCTAAGCATCCTCCTTAAGATTTAACTTAATACCCAAATCAATTCTTGAGATACGCTCTTTTGCAAATCTAAATGTGCATAGTGTGTTTCAATTTTGTTCAAATTATCCCTCAATATTCTGTCAAATTCTCACCTTCATATGTTTAGCCTTAATTGTACTAGTATTATAGTAGTAGTGGCAGTAGTAGGAACAGCAGTAGCAGTAATATTGTTTAATTATTAGTAGTAACAGTAGGAGTACCAGTAATAATAACAGTAGTAACAATTACATTTTGCCTTTTGGTCAACGGAACATACCACTCATGATGCCCCTGAAGTTTCCTCTTGGTATACTAAGCCGTTCCAAAACATTGCTGATACGCCCGTATCAGGAATCCATATTCACATAGTATGTTTTGATTTAGTTCAAATTTCCCCTCAACGTTTCCTCAGATATTGTTTTCAGTATCCTCAGGCTTAGAAGTACTCGTTACAGAAGTATTAGTTTTAGTGAGTGGTAGCAGTAATAGTATTTTTGTAGCAGTTGAAGCAGCAGTAGTTGTAGTAGTACTAGCGCGCAAATATTGCCTTTTTGGTCAATTGATCATCACCCTTATCATTTCCTGAAAATTCCAAATTAATATACTCAGTCATTCCTGAGGGACAACCTTTTGACAATCCATATACACATAACATGTTATGATGTAGTTTAAAACTCCCCTCAACATTCCCTGAAAGACTCATCTTAATACCTTTCGTATTTTGTGGAAAGTAGAAGTGTAACATGCATACCTATTCTCAATAACATATACTATATGTAAACAATGGATAAATTGCATAGCTTGCAGCCCTTGCCCTGAGGCCTCGGGTGGGGGGGGGGGGGGTTAATATCCCCAAACACATAATTACTGAGATTTTTAACAATGCTAAAAAAAAATTGATGTCTCAAAACTTTGTTTGGATGTTTGTTATGGAAATAATTGGGGGGGGGGGGGTTCTCTCAAATCACTTTGACTCTTAAAAAGGACAATATAACTTCCAATTTAAAATAACATAAGATCAATCTGAGTCTAATACGACCGCCCATTCCATAGAAACCATATATGCCCTAGGGCATTACTTAAAGCCCTTGCTCCAGGGCTCTGAGGGTTGTTCCAACCTTGGAGGCATTGTTATATGTTCTTTGGACTATTTCAAACAAAATTGCCATCGCAAAATTTCAATCAAATACATTTGGTGAAAAGAGGGGTAGTGGAGGGGGGGGGGCTAGTTGACCTATATCGTTATTGACCCTTAAAAGGGAACTAGAACTTCCAATTTCAACAAAACGAGCCACCTCTAAAGCTTATACAACCATCCTTTCTATAAAAACCTCAAATACCCCAGGGGCATAAGTTACAACCCTTGCCGTTAGGCTCTGGTGGTTTGTATCAACCTCAAATACCTTGATATATGATCTTTGGACTATTTTGAATAAAAGGCCTGTCTAAAAATATCCATTGAATGCATCTCGGGAAAACACAACATGTTTGTGTGTATGTCCGGGGGAGGAGGGAAGCTAAGCTCTGATCACTTTGACTCTTAAAAAGGGCACTAGAAATTTTGATTACCCATCTAATGAGTCGCTTCAAAAGCATATACAACCACCCTTTCTATAAGAGACTTATATGCCCCCATGGCATAGCTTACAGCTCTGCTCTGAGAGCTATAGGGAGGAGGGCCTTCCTCACAGACATAATTTCCGGACCCTTCAAATACGATGAACAAGATTGTTATCTCCATATTTTGATTGGAGGTTTTAAGAGAAATGATGAGCGTCGAGGGGGGGACTGGTTGCTCTCAAATCACTTTGATTCTTAATAATGGAACTATAACTTCCAAATTCAAGCCAAATGAGCCCCATCTGAAGTTAACAAGACCGCCTATTCCATAAGAACTTTGAATATGCCCTCATGGTATAACTTACAACCCTATCCCCAGGGCACTGGGGGTTGTGTCAATCCTAGAGGCATTATTATATGTTCTTTGGACTATTTTGAACAGAATCACTGTCTCACAATTTCAATAAAGTACGTTTAGTGAAAAATGGGGTTGTTGAGGGGGGGGGTGCTAAATGCCCTCCTTCAGTTTAACGCTTAAAAAGGAACTAAAAGTTCCTTTTTTCAACCAAATGAGCTTTTCCTGAAGTTAAAGAACCATCCCTTCAATAAAAAACTTAAATGCCCCAAGGCATAATTTACAACCCTTGACCCCAGGCTCATGCGGTTAGTATCAACCCCAAAAGCCTTGTTATATGATCTTTGGACTATTTTGAATAAAATGAGAGTCTCAAATTTTTTTATTCGATGTATTTCGGGGAAAAACAGCGTGTTGCGGGGGGGGGGTAGCTGCCCTCAGATCACTTTGACTCTTAAAAAGGGACTTGAAATTCATATTACCAATCCAATGAGTCCCCTCGGAATTATATACAACCATCCCTATTCTATAAGAACCTTATATGCCCCCCGGGGCATAACCTACAAGCCTTTCCCTGAGAGCTGTGGGGGTGGGATTGTGTTTCACAAAGACATAGTTTTCCGACCCTTCGACTACAGTGAGCAAATTTGTTATCTCCAAATTTTAATCGGACATTTTCGGGGAAAGTATGGATGGGCCTGATTGCTATCAAATAACTTTTGACTCTAAAAAGGACACACCATAACTTCCGATTTCAAATCAAGTGAGCCTCATCTGAAGTTTATACGACCACCCATTCCATAAAAACCTTCTATGCCCCCAGGGCGGCACTTACGACCTTATCCCCAGGGCACTGGGGGTTGTGTCAACCCTAGAGGCATTGTTACAGGTTCTTTGGACTATTTTAAGCAAACTCGCTATCTAACAATTTTAAAAGATTCATTTGGGGAAGGGGGTTAGTTGGGGGGCGGGGCTTGCTGCTTTCCATCATTTTTTACTCTTAAAAGGGAATTATGACTTTCCATTTTCAACCAAATGACCCTCCTCTAAAGTTTATACACCCATCCTTTCCATAAGAACCTTAAATGCACCCGGGGCATAACTTACAACCCTTGCTCCTGGCTCTGGGGGTTTCTTTAAACCCCAAAAGCCTTGGTATATGATATTTACACTATTTTGAATAAAATTGGCTATCTCGAATTTTTGTATTAATTACATTTCGGGACAAGACTACGTGTGTGTGCGAAGGAGGGGGTGGGGGGGGTTCTCCGATCACTTTGGGTCTTAAAAATGGCACTGGATTTTCTGATTACCAATCCCATGAGCCTTCTCCGAAGATCACTTTGACGCTTAAAAAAGGCACTAGAACTTTTGATTACCAATCCGATGAGCAACCTCCGAAGTTTATATGACCACGCTTTCTATAAAAGCCTTATATGTCCCCAGGGCATAATTTAAGAACCTTGCCCCGAGAGCCAGGGGGATTTGTCATCCTCAGAGACATAATTTCCAAAAATTTCAACTACGTTGAACGAAATGACTATATAAAAATTTTTATTGGAAGTGTTTTAGGAAATCATAGGCGTGGTGGGAGGTGGGAAATTTGCCATCCGATCACTTTCGACTGATAACCAAGGAACTAGTCCTTTCAATTTCCAATCAAATGAGCCTTTTTTGAAGTTTCTACGACAACACTTTCTATAAAAACCTTATACACCCCAAGGGCACAACTTACAACCCTTTTCCTGAGGGCTGTGGGGGGGGGGGGGGCGTGTCATATTCAAAAACATAATTTCCGGACTTTTCTACTCCGTTGAACAAAATGGCTCTATCAAAATTTTGATCGGGAGTGTTTAGAGAAATGAAAAGCATGGGGGACATTCGCCCTCCGATTACTTTTAGCTATCAAAAGGGGCACTAGCCCTCTCAAGTTCCAATCGAAAGAGCCCTTTTTGAAGTTTCTACGACAACGCTTTCTAAAAAAAACGTATATTTCCCCAGGGCATAACTTACAACAATCGCCCTGATTTTTGTGGGGGAGGAGGGGTTGTCATCCTAAAAGACATAATTACCAGACCTTTCAACTACATTGAACAAAATGTCTATCTCAAAATTTCGATTGGATGTGTTTGGGGAAAGGGTGGGCATGGGGGGGGGGGCTAGTTGCCTCCAATCACGGTCGACTATTAAAAGGGGCAGTAGCCGTTTCAATTCCAATCGAATGAGTCCTTTTTGAAGTTTCTACGACAACACTTTCAATAAAAACCTTATATGCCCCCAGGGCACAACTTACAACCCTTGTCCTGAGGGCTGGGGGGGTTGTCATATTCAAAAACATAATTTCCAGACTTTTCTACTCCGTTGAACAAAATGGCTATATCAAAATTTTGATCGGGAGTGTTTAGAGAAATGAAAAGCATGGGGGGACATTCTCCCTCCGATTACAGTTAGCTATCAAAAGGGACACTAGCCCTCTCAAGTTCCAATCGAAAGAGCCCTTTTTGAAGTTTCTACGACAACGTTTTCTAAAAAAAAATGTATATTCCCCCAGGGCATAACTTACAACAATCGCCCTGATTTCTCCGGGGGGGAGTGGTTATCATCCTAAAAGACATAATTCCTGGACCTTTCAACTACATTGAACAAAATGCCTATCTCAAAATTTCGATTGGATGTGTTTGGGGAAAGGCTGGACGTGGGGGGGGGCTTAGTTGCCTCCAATCACGGTCGACTATTTAAAGAGGCACTAGCCGTTTCAATTCTAATCGAATGAGTCCTTTTTGAAGTTTCTACGACAACGCTTTCAATAAAAACCTTATGTACCCCCAGGGCATAATTTACAACCCCTGCCCTGTTTTGAGCCCTTTTTGAAGTTTTCTACGACAACCCTTTCTAAAAGAACCGTATATTCCCCCAGGGCATAACTTACAACAATCGCCCTGATTACTGTGGGAGGGGGTATTATCCTCAAAGACATAATTTCCAGAACTATATTGAACAAAATGGCTATCTCAGAATTTTGAATGGATGTGTTTGAGGAAAGGGTTGGCGTTGGATGGGGGTCAGTCGCCCTTCAATCACTTTCGACTATTAAAAAAGGTTTTAGCTGTTTCAATATCAATCGAATGATCCCTTTTTGAAGTTTCTTTTTGAAGGTCTAAGACAAAGAAAAAATAATACATTGTGCCAACATCGTTTTTTACCTGGGCAGCGCTAATGTGCTGCCTATGAAATAGGTACATCAAAAGAATTTGATTATTATGCTTATTCCAAATATATAAGATTCATTAAGTTTAGTGTTACCCATCAAAGGCTACAAGCCTGAGAAAAATTGTCTGATTTTCCATAAAGGGGGAAACGCCCCTTAAAGTCTAGGAATCTTAATAGAAATCATGTCATCAGATTCAGCGTATCAGAGAACCCTAAAGTTGAGGTTTCAAGCTTCAATCTGTAAAAATGTGGAATTTTGTATTTTTTGCCAGAATAAAAGATCATGGATGTGCGTGTATTTCTTTTTTTTTCTTTGTTTCCCCAGGGGTGTTCACATCGAACCAAATATCCTAGAACATCAAGAGAAGGCTCATTCAAACGAAAATTAGAGGTTCTAGTGACCATTTTAAGTTACTAAAAGATTGGAGGGCAGCTATCTATCCCCCCTCCAGCACCAATTTTTCCTCAAATTTGGCTGATCAAAATATTGAAATAGTCTTTTTTTAGCATATTTGAAAGGTCCAATAATTCTAACTTTGGAGATAACATACCCCTCCTCCCCAGTCCCTGGGGAAAGGTCTTTAAGTTATGAAATTTGCCCATTTTTATGTATAGTATTTGTTAATGGAAACTATGCATACACTTTTCTGTTGGAGGTGGTGGTCGTGGATATTCTGATGGGGAGGCTTTCGACGGGGAATATGTTTCATGAGGATAGAGGTTTCCGAGGGTGACCTTTCAGGGGACATTTTAAACTGAAGGCATTTTCTAGAATTTCTACACGAAATTATTTTTATTTGTCTTACTTTCTCTTTGCCGACTCTATTTTACATATCAAGATGTTAAAGGTAATTTCCCAGGGTAAATTTTCACCGGGATTAAATTTTCTAGATGATTCTAACCAAAGAATACGGGACACTTGAAATGCAGGAATGTTTAGTCCTTTATGGGTGTCAAGGGGAGGGGTAGGGGAAGCAATTAAATTTGAGCACTTAATTGACAGGAAAAAATAAACAACAAGTTCAACTAGTAAACAAAACTACAATTAATTTTGCAGTTAAATTCAAGACCTGTAATGTAAGCATCAACAAAAAGTTCATGATAACGAAATGTAAGGAGGGCGTTGGATTACATTTCGCCCTTTTTCGAATTACATTTCGTGATTTACGAAATGTAAAGGAGCGACGTATCTCAATAGCAATTCTTGATAACAATGGCTAGATCAAAAGAATCCAATTCTGATGGTGATTCAAAATATATAAAATTTATTAAGTTTAATGTTACCAATCAAAAGTTAGGAGCCTGAGACAGTTTGCCTAATTTTTGAAAACGAGAGAAATGTCCCTTAAAAGTCAAGGAATCTCAATGAAAATCACACCATCAAATTCAGCGTGTCAGAGAACCCTACTGTAGAGGTTCCAAGCTCCCTTCTTTTAAAATGTAGACTTTTGTATTTTTGCCAAAAGAAAGATCACGAATGTATGTTTATTTGTTTTTTGGATGTTTTCCCTAGGGGTGATCGTATCAAAATAATTGTCCTAAAATATCGGGAAAGCGCTCATTCAAGCAAAAATTAAAAGTTCTAGTGCCTTTTCGAAGTGACCAAAAAGATTGGGTGGCAGCTAGCCCCCTCTCCCCCTCCCCCAAAGTCGTTCGATTAAAATTTCGAGATAGCCATTTTGTTCAGCACAGATCAAAAATCTGATAACAATGATTTTGATGATGATATGAATCTCCGTGGTCCCTGGGGAAAGGGCTGTAAGTGGTATTGGTATCAAGCGTGTCGGTATTAGGCGTATTGGTATTGGGCGTATCGGTATTGGAGGTATCAGTATTGGACGTTTTTTAATCATGGTTTTGTGCCTTGTATATAATTATTTGAAGAACCTCTCTTTGTCAAGGCTGATTATGGTAATTCTTAACCAATGCTGTTTTTCCTACTATGCCGAGAAACTACGATTAACCGCCAAAATTTGGGCGATTTTGTGGTGAAATTTTGCAAGGGAGGGGATTTTTCACTTGAAATTTTTTCATGGGAAGAAAAGTTTGCGAAGGAATTTTCCAAGAAAAATTTTACACCAAGAGGAGGGGATTTTCTGGCATTATTTGAAATACGTAAATAAAAATAAATAAAAAAATTCACCAGGGAATTGAAAGAAATTCAGCTGTAAGTAAGGAGCAACACTAAAACTTAAAAAGAACAGAAATTATTCCATGCTTGAGGGGGGGCTTTTTATTAACTCTCTATTACTTTCAAAAAGATAGTTGTGAAAGTCGAACTTCAAAGTAAAGAGCTAGGTATTGAGGAGGGGGCAGCCCTGTTCATGTAACGGAATAATTTCTGTTCGTATTAGGTTTTAATGTTGCTCCTTATTTTCACTTGAAAAAATATATTTTTTATTTTTAAAAAGACAGCATTTTTTTAAGACAGCATTTGAGCATGGCAGATGGTATTTTAATGACGGAAACTAGTATATTCTTAATTAATAACTCGGACAAAGCAATGACGTAAAATATTTTTCTTCAAGTAAATATACGCTCTCTCTTCTTAATTGGGTGTCTTAATCGTGTCACTAAGGTGTGACTAATTAAATAAAATGAGCAAATATGTGTTTACAGTCGATTCGTATTTTCAGAGAAACATATTTTAATATTACTCTTGTCGTCCAAGGGAAAAAGAGCTTGCTTAGGAGAAATGGACAAACAGGAAAATTCCGTCCTAGATAAAGGTGAAATTTCAAAAATAACTAATCTCATATTTCAATGTATGGCTGGAAAACAAGTTTTGTTAATAAACTTTGGACCTGGCAACTACCAAACAGTTGTGATACAACTGTAAAACAAGAATACAAAATATTTGTCTCGTTATCTCTTTGACATTTCACAAAAAAGTAAATTAGGTGCTATTTAAATCAATAATTGAAGGAATGATAGAAACAAATACAGAAAAGATTAACAGTTATGTGTACTAAACTTTAGCCTATCTTCATGGTGGTAAAAAGAGAATGAGACGGAATAGAAAAATCCCGGTTCTTTAACATGGATGCAGTAATACGTCTTTAAAAGTGGGAGTCTTCTATAGAACTTTCCAAAGATACATTTTCCCGGGGGGAGTTGCCTACAAGGGGCAATGTCCGGCGGGTGCGGGGGGGGAAGGCTCTGGGGCGAATTATTTGTGGAAACTTCTTGAAAAAAACACTGAACACCCATAGGCACTGGTGTCTCTGCACATGCGCTGACAGTGCAGCGTGAAAAAAGTAGAATTAAAAGAATTAATGATAAAAACAAATTAACTGAGGTTCTTGGTCTTTCTTACAGGGATTCCTTACAGTACTTTTAAAAACCTTGTTCTAATAAGCTTTAGAAATGAAAAAATGAAACATCTAGTAACGAGTTAAACTTTTAATTAAGACAGTGACATACAATTTAAAAAAAAAATATGTACGAATAAAACCTCGGAAAATTCGAATTCACGCTACGAAGCCTTTAACCACACAAAAAAAGTGGAAAAGGCCATGAAAAACAGTTGATGAACTAAAATAAGAATATGAAAAAAGGTATAAAAGAAAAAAATGAAACACACATTAGAGGAGGAAAGATACGGAAAAAAATGCTCAAACCTAGGGGAAATTGCAACAGATTTTTTTTTTTACACCAAAATGTTCATAAAAATCAGTTTTATTACAGGCAAAAACCGAACCCCCTTGCACAAGTGTACCAAACTTGCTTTGAAGGGGAAAACTGAGAGGGAAATCGATTTTTGTGTTTATAAATATTTTGGAGTTTAAATAGTCGTTTCCTATCAATTCAAGCATGTTGACTTCAAATCTAGATTCTGATTTACAGTTTTCCGTACCTTTATGCCCATTTCCACCCTAAAAGGACGGAGATGGGTTAAAATTGGAAATTAAGAGATTGTCATATTCTTGATCATTCCCTATGAAATGAATGGTGGCGAATTCGAAAATGAAGTTAAAAATTTGATTTTACTTAGTCAAATACCTCATCTTACCTAAGACGGTTGTGAAAATTGACCTATATGAACTAGTTATTTTAATCGTTTAAGGTCGATTCACCATTTCCTATCAAGCTAGGAATGGTGACTTAGAATATGAGTCTCGAACGGTTTGAGTTAAAACCAGTATTCCAGACTCCCCCCCTCCAGTTTGCGCTTTCCATTCCTTAGTGCCATTCTTTAGCTTATCTAATCATTGGGGTCATCTACCATAGTACTTGCTACGAGACTGGGTTCAAGGGTATATAAAAGGTGTGTCGTTTTATTTACTTCCAAATAAAGCAAAAAGAATAAAGCTAACGAGTGCGCTAGTCAAGCTGGAAAAAACTCTAGTCACTACCTTTAACCAGCCACTTTACTGGAAGACAAAGTGATTCGTCGATGTATGGATTACCACAAGTGCTTTAAGAAATGCTATTGTTGTCCTAGGAGGCTTTCACACGCGCATGAGTTTCCTATGAGATATTACCTTCCTTGTGGCTGACTCGAGACTTTTGGAAATCATAAGTCAAGTATACGCGATTACCACTGGGCGAAGTATGCCACAAGGCAAAGCTGCCTCTCGTGCTTTGCGAGGCCGTGGTCTGTTGGAAGTAACCCTTTATGCGAACCTTTTATTATCATAACTGAATAGCAGAGTGTTTGATGGCAATGACATTCAACCCCTTGAAAAGGTAAAACAAGCTATGATTTCTAAGAGCCAGAATATAATTTGTGCTATGCTGAAAAAATTCAGACGAATTTACTGAAAACTATTTATTCATTAAAATATTAATTAATTTTTGATTTCTTGAAGTTATAAAAGTGAAAACATTTAAAAGAATTTTTTCAGTAAAACATAAATTATATTCTGGCTTTTACAAATCATATGGGTTTTGAACCCTACTCATATTAATTTCTAATCGTTTTGAGTTTGACTCTGTTATCTATTTTAATTTCTGTTCGTTTTGGGTTTCATTTATTTATTGATACTGATTTGTGGTAGTTGTATGCTTGGTAGATTGTTTGATTCTATTTTCGTTCATTTTTGGTTTGATGGAGTTCTTTACTTTTTGTTGAAAATCTTATATTGTGGAAAAAGGTTCTTCAATTAATTTCTGTTCGTTTTATATTTATTAATTTAAAAAACTTTTTCCATAAAACAACAAACTTTATATGCCCCAGGGCATAACTTACAACCCTTGCCCTGAGGGCTGTGGGGGAGGGGTTGTCATCCTTAAAGACCTAATTTACAAAACTTTCAACTAAGTTGAATAAAATGGAAATCTAAATGTTTTGATTGTATGTGTTTGGAGAAAAGTGGGCGGGAGAGGAGGGTTAATTACCCTTAAATCACTTTCGACTATTAAAAAGGGTACTATCCCTTTGAATTTTAAATCGTATGAGCCCTTTTTCAAGTTTCTACGCCAAAGATTTCAATAAAAACCTTATATGCCCCTAGGGTATAACTTATAATCCTTGCCCTGAGGGTTGTGGGGGAGTTTCCCCCTCAAAAATATATTTTCTATCTGAAAACCAACTAAACAGAACAAAATGGCAATCTCAAATTTTTAGTGGATGTGTTTGGAGCAATGGTGGGCGTGGGGGGGGGGGCTAGTTACCCTCCAATCACTTTCGACTATTAAAAAGGATTCCAGCCCTTAGGATTTTCAATTAGACTAGCCAATTTTGAAGTTTCTACGACAGTGCCTAATATAAAAACCTTATATGCCCCCAGGGCATTACTTAAAACCCTTGCCCTGAGGGTTGTGGGGGAGTATCCTCCTCAAAAACACATTTTCTATCTGGAAACCAATTACGCTGAAACAAATGGCTATCTCGAAATTTTTATTGGATGTGTTTGGGGAGAAGATGGGCGTGGGGGGGGGGCTAGTATCCCTCCAATCACTTTCGACTATTAAAAGGGCCCTGGAACTCTCAATTTCCAATCAAATTAGCCCCTTTTGAAGTCTCTAGAACGAGCCCTTCCCTATGAACTGCCCTGCTCTAAAGTAAAAAAATAATATATGGTACATTGTGCCAACATTGTTCTTATATGCCATCAGGGCATAACTTAAAACCCTTGCCCGAGGGTTGTGGGGGAGTGTCCTTCTCAAAAAGATATTTTATATCTGGAAATCAACTACACTGAACAAAATACCTATCTCAAAATTTTGATTGGATGTATTTGGGGGAATGATGGGTGTGGAGGGGGGGGGGCTAGTTGCCCTCCAATCACTTTCGACTATTAAAAAAGGGCACTAGCTACCCCAGTTTCCAATCGAATGAGCCCTTTTCGAAGTTTCTACGACAACTCCTTCGATACGAAGTGCCTGTCGAAGAAAGAAGAAAAAAAAACACTTTGTGGCCACATCGTTCTTTACTTAGAGAATTCATAGCTTTTAAAGCTATGATTTGATGAAACCAATTTGTCATGCGCGTACACAAAAGGCATTGATCCTACCAGTCCGTAGGGCCTTTCACCGTATCTGGGAGGTTTTCTGAAAGAAAAAAATAAGATGTTTCTTTAGATTAATTAAAAAAAACTTTTTCCACAAAATAAGTTTTTCAAAGAAAAGTAAAGAACTCCATTAAACAAAAAATTAGCAAAAATAAAATAAAATAATCTACCAAGCATAAAACTACCACAAATCAGCATCGATAAATAAATGAAACCCAAAATGAACAGAAATTACAATAATTAACCGTGTCAAACTCAAAACGAGCAGAAATTAATACAAGTTGGGCGCAAAACCCCTATGCCTTCCCAAGGCTAGAACAAAATTTGCACTTTACTGAAAAAATATAAATGTTTTTAATTTTATAATCTAATAAATCAAATATTATTAACATTTTGATTACTAAATATCAGTATATGTCTATTAAACTGACAATGTACATTTATTTGTATTTTTTCAGTTTTGCACCTAACTTATGTTAATTTCTGCTCGTTTTGAGTTTGACTCAGTTAATTATTGTAGCCTAATTATGTTCGTTTTGGGTTTCATTTATGTATCGATGCTGATTTGTGGTAGTTTTACGCTTGGTAGATTATTTGATTTTATATTATTTTTGTTCATTTTTTGTTTAATGGAGTTCTTTACTTTTCTTTGAAAAACTTAGTTCGTGGGAAAAGTTTTTTAAATTAATTTCTGTTCGTTTTATATTGACATAGTCTTTTCAGGGTAAAAGAAAATAATACTTTAAATCTTTTAGTTTTTTAAGACTTTATAGTTTGGCCTGCTATTCGTATACCGGAGAAAAATTTTCAGCGATTTTTAACAACATACACCCTTTCAAAAATCTAGACACAAATATTAGTGTTTAATTTAGTTTCACACTTCCTCTAGTTGACCTGAAATGAAAAACTTGATACAATTCGCAAAAAAATCTGTTTACTTTCTTTGATAGCTTGGATACACTTACGCTATTTTGATTTGGTTAAATTTTAAGACCAGAAATGGGAGGGTTGGCGTGGGAGGCTGGGCGTGGGAGGATGGGCGTGGAAGGGGGATTAGCTGTCCTCAAATCACTTTTGACTATTAAAAAGGGCAACACCCCTTTCTATTTTCAATCGAATGAGCCCTTTTCAAAGTTCCCATGACAACTCCTTCGATACGAAGTGCCCTGGTCTAAACAACAACAACAACAAAAAATAATATATCATACCCTTTTTGATCTTAACTATAAAAATGTCAAGCCTTACAATCACTTTTGAATATTAAAAAGGGCCCTAGGCCTTTCGATTTCCAATCGAATGAGCCCTTTTGGAAACGACAACGCTTTCTATAAACACCTTATATGCCACAGGACATAAATTACAACCCTTGCCCTAAGGTCTCTTAGGGTGGTTGTCATCCTCTAAGACCAAATTTCCGCAACCTTCAACTACGTTAAACAACATCGCTATCTCAAAATTTTGATAGGATGTGTTTGGGGAAATGGTGGGCGTGAGAGGGGCGGTAGTCGCTCTCCAATCACTTTCAACTATTAAAAATGGCACTAGCCCTTTCAATGTCCAAGTGAATGAGCCCTTTTGAAGTTTCTACGCTTTTAATAAAAACCTTATACTTCCCCATGTCATAAGTTACAACCCTTGCCCTGAGGGTTGTGTGGGGGCGGGGAGGGGTTTTCATCCTTAAAGACCTAATTTCCAAAACTTTCAGCTACGTTGAATAAAATGACTATCTAAAATATTGATTGGATGTGTTTGTAGAAAAGATGGGCGTGAGGGGGGGGGGGGGGTTAGTTGCCTTCAAATAACTTTCCACCATTAAAAAGGGCAATAGCCCTTTGAATTTCCAATCAAATGAGCCCTTTTTCAAGTTTCTATGACAAAGATTTCAATAAAAACCTTATATGCCCCCAGGGCATAACTTAAAACCCTGACCCTGAAGACTTTGGGGGGAGTGTCCTGCTTAAAGGTATAATTTCCTGAACTTTGAACTGCGTGAAAAAAATGGCCATCTCAATATATTTATTGGATGTGTTTGGGAAATTGGTGGGCGTGAGAGGGGCGTTTGTCGCTCTCCAATCACTTTCAACTATTAAAAAAGGCACCAGCCCTTTCAATATCCAAGCGAATGAGCCCTTTAGAAGTTTTTACGCTTTCAATAAAAAACCTTATACGCCCCCACGGCATAAGTTACAACCCTTGCCCTAAGGGTTGTGGGGGGGAGGGGTTTTCATCCTTAAAGACCTAGTTTCCAAAACTTTCAACTACGTTGAATAAAATGGCTATCTAAAATACTGATTGGATGTGTTTGGAGAAAAGATGGGCGTGAGGGGGGGGGGTTAGTTGCCCTCAAATCACTTTCCACAATTAAAAAGGGCAGTAGCCCTTTGAATTTCCACTCGAATGAGCCATTTTTCAAGTTTATACGACAAAGATTTCAATCAAAACCTTATATGCCCCCAGGGCATAACTTAAAACCCTGGCCCTGAAGACTGTGGGGGGAGTGTCCTGCTTAAAGGTATAATTTCCTGAACATTGAACTGCGTGAAAAAAATGGCCATCTCAATATCTTTATTGGATGTGTTTGGGGAAATGGTGGGCGTGGAAGGGGTGTTAGTTGCTTTCCAATCACTTTCGACTATTAAAAAGGCACTAGCCATTTCAATTTCCAATCAAATGAGCCCTTTTTGCAGTTTCTACGAGAACGCGTTATAAAAAAAACCTTGTATGCCCCCTGGGCATAATTTACAACCCTTGCCCTGAGGGCTGTGGCGGGGTTGTCATCCTCAGAAACCTAATTTCCAGAACTTAAAACTACGTTGAATAAAATGACTATCTCTAAGTTTTGATTAGATGTGTTTTGGGAAAGGTGGGCTTCAGAGGTGGGTTAGTTGCCCTCTAATAACTTTCGACTATTAAAAAGGGCACTAGCCCTTTGAATTTCCAATCGAATGAGCCTTTTTTAAAGTTTCTACGATGATGCCTTCTATAAAAAACCTTATATGCCCCCAGGACATAACTTACAATCCTTGCCCTAAGGGCTGTGGGGGTCTGTCCTCAAAAACATAATTTCTATCTGGAAATCAACTACGCTGAACAAAATGGCTATCTCAGAATTTTGATTGGATGTGTTTGGGGGAATGGTGGGAGTGAAGGGGGGGATAGTTGCCCTCCAATCACTTTCGAATATTAAAAAGGGTACTATCCCTTCAAATTTCCAATCAAATGAGCCTGTTTTGAAGTTTCTACGACAACACCTTCTATAAAAACCTTATTTTCCCCAGGGTATAACATAAAACCCTTGCCCTGAGGGTTGTGGGGGAGTGTCCTCCTCAAAAACACATTTTCTATCTGGAAATCAATTACGCTAAACAAAATGGCTATCTCAAAATTTTTATTGGATGTTTTTGGTTAGATGATGGCGTGGGGGGGGGGGCCTAGTTGCCCTCCAATCACTTTCGACTATTAAAAAGGGCCCTAGAACTCTCGATTTCCCATCGAATGAGCCCCTTTTGAAGTCTCTACGACGACCCCTTCCATATGAAGTGTCCTGCTCTAAAGTAAAAAAATAATATATGGTACATTGTTCCAACACTGTTCTTGTATTCCATCAGGGCATAACTTAAAACCCTTGCCCGAGGGTTTTGAGGGAGTTTCCTCCTCAAAAAGATATTTTCTATCTAAAAATCAACTACGCTGAACAAAATGGCTATCTCAAAATTTTAATTGGATGTGTTTGGGAGACTGATGGGCGTGGGGGGGGGCTATTTGTCCTCCAATCATTTTCGACTATTAAAAAGGGCACTGGCCACCCAACCTTCCAATCGAATGAGCCCTTTTCGAAGTTTCTACGACAACTCCTTTGATACGAAGTGCCTGTCGAAGAAAGAAGAAAAAAAACACATTGTAGCCACATCGTTCTTTACTGTGAGAATTCGTAGCTTTTAAAGCTATGATTTAATTAAACCAATTTATCATGCGCGTACACAAAAGGCATTGATCCTACCCGTCCGTAGGGCCTTTTACCGTATCTGGGAAGTTTTCTGAAAGAAACAAAATAAGATGTTTCTTTAGATTAATTAAAAAAAAAATTTCTACAGAATACGTTTTTCAAAGAAAAGTAAAGAACTCCATTAAACAAAAAATGAGCAAAAATTAAATAAAATAATTTACCAAGCGTGAAACTACCACAAATCAGCATCGATAAATAAATGAAACACAAAACGAACAACAATTACAATAATTAACCGAGTCAAACTCAAAACGAGCAGAAATTAACATAAGTTGGGCGCAAAACCCCTATGCCTTCCCAAGGCCAGAACCAAATTTGCACGCGTGAGAGGCGGGTTAGTTGCCCTCTAATCACTTTCGACTATTAAAAAGGGCACTAGCCCTTTGAATTTCAATTCGAATGAGCATTTTCTTAAGGTTCTACGATAATGCCTTCTATAAAAAACCTTATATGCCCCCAAGGCATAACTAAAAAGCCTTGCCCTAAGAGCTGCGGGGGTCTGTCCTCAAAAACATAATTTCTATATGGAAATCAACTACGCTGAACAAAATGGCTGTCTCCAATTTTGATTAGATGTGTTTCAGGAAATGGTGGGCGTGGAAGGGGTGTTAGTCTCATTTCAATAACTTTTGACTATTAAAAAGGCACAAGCCACTCGAATTTCCAATTGAATGAGCACTTTTCGAAGTTTCTACGACAACTTCTTCGATATGAAGTGCCCTGTTCTAAAGGAAAAAATTAATCAAAAATACATTGTGCCAACATCGCTCTTATATGCCCCCAGGGCATAACTTAAAACCCTTGCCCTGAGAGTTGTGGGGGAGTTTCCGCCTCTTTACTTAGTCCCCGTTTCTTGTCTTGTTCTTGAGTGTCCCCGTTCTTTACTTAGGCAGCGCGATCGTGCTGCCTATGATTTATACAACAACTTTCTATATGGACCTTATATGCCCCCAGGGCATAACTTACAACCCTTTCACTGAGGGCTCTGAGGGGGTTCATCGTCCAAAAACACCTAATTTCAAAAACGTTCAAGTACGTTGAATAAAATGGATATCTCAAAATTTTGATTGGATGTTTTTCGGAAAATGGTGGGCGTGAGAGGGGCGTTAGTCGCTATCCAATCACTTTCAACTATTATAAAAAAAGGCACAATCCCTTTCAATTTCCAATTGAATGAGCCCTTTTGAAGTTTCTACGACAACACTTTCAATAAAAATTTTATATGTCGCCAGGGCATAACTTACAGCCCTCTCACTGAGGGCTTTGAGGGGGGGTTATCATCATAAAAGACCTAATTTCCAGAAGTTTCAACTATGTTGAACAAAATAGATATCTCAAAATTTTAATTCGATGTGTTTGGGAAAATGGTGGGCGTGAGAGGGGCGCTAGTCGCCATCCAATCACTTTCAACTATTAAAAAAGGCACTAGCCCTTTCAATTTCTAATTGAATGAGCCCTTTTGAAGTTTCTACGACAATATTTTCAATAAAAACTTAACATGTATCCAGGGCATAACTTACAACCCTTGCACTGAGGGATGTGGGGTTATCATCCTCAAAGACCTAATTTCAAAAAATTTTAACTACGTTGAATAAAATGGCTATCTAAAAATTTTGATTGGTTGTGTTTGGGGAAAAGGTGGGCGTGAGAGGGGGGTTAGTTACCCTCAAATCACTTTCGACAATTTAAGAGGGTACTATCCCTTTGAATTTCCAATTGAATGAGCCCTTTTTCGTGTTTATACGACAAAAATTTCAATAAAAACCTTATATGACCCCAGGGCATAACTTATAACCCTTGCCCTAAAAGCTTTGGGGGATTGTCCTTCTCAAAAATATGATTTATATGTTGAAATCAACTACGCTGAACAATTTGTCTCTTACAAAGTTGTGATTGGATGTGTTGGGGGGAATGATGGGCGTGGGGGCGGGGGGGCTGATTGCCCTCCAATGACTTTCGACTATCAAAAATGGAACTAGCCTTTTGAATTTCCAATCGAATGAGCTTTTTCTGAAGTTTCTACGACAACCCCTCCTTTAAAAACACTATATGCCCCCTGGGCATAACTGAAGACCATTGCCCTGACGGCTGTGGAGAAGTGTCCCACTCAAAAACATATTTTCTATTTGGAAATCAATTACGCTGAACAAAATGGCTATCTCAAAATTTTGATTGGATGTGTTTGGGGGAATGATGCGCGTGGGGGGGGGAGGCTAGTTGCCCTCCAATCACTTTTGACTATTAAAAAGGGTACTAGCCCTTTGAATTTTCAATCGAAAAAGACTGTTTTGAAGTTTCTGCGGCAACACCTTCTATAAAAGCCTTTTATGCCCCCAGGGCATAACTCAAAACCCTTGTCCTGAGGGTTGGGTGGGGAGTGTCCTCCTCAAAAACATATCAACTACCCTGAAGAAAATGGCTATCTCAAAATTTTGATTGGATTTGTTTGGGGGAATGATGGGCGTGGGGGAGGGGCTAGTTGCCCTCCAATCACTTTCGACTATTAAAAAGGGCACTAGCCACTCCAATTTCCAATTGAATGAGCCCTTTTCGAAGTTTCTACGACAACTCTTTCGATACGAAGTGCCCGGGTATGGAGAAAAAAAAACACATTGTGTCCACATTGTTGTTTACTTAGGCAGCGCTAGCGCGCTCCCTATGATAGTCTTTTTCAGCAAAAAAAAATAATTTTTTAAATTTTTCAGGTCTTCCTTTAAGAATTTATAGTTTAGTTAACATAAGTTTAGTTAGTTTAGTTATAACATAGTTTAGTTATAGTATAGTTAACATAAACTCTTTTCAAAATTATGACACAAATAGTAGTGCTTAATTTTCTATTTCTTCCGCTCATTTTACGAATGAGCTCTTTAGTACGTTGAAAAGAATTTTGTTTGGGTGTGTTTGGGGAAATGGTGGGCATGAGAGGGGTTTTTTTACCCTCCAATCACTTTCGACTATTAAAAAGGGCACTAGCCCTCTCAATTTCCAATTGAATAAGCTCTTTTGAAGTTTCTACGACAACGCTATCTATAAAAACCTTATATGCCCCCGGGGCATAACTTACAATCTTCGCTCTGTGGGCTCTAGGGGGGTTGTCATCCTCAAATACATAATTCCCAGAATTTTCAACTACGTTGAACAAAATGGCTATCTCTAAACTTTGATTGAATTTGTTTGGGGAAATGGTGGGCCTGAGAGGGGGGTTAGTTTGCTCTCCATTCACGTTCGACAATTAAAATGAGCTCTAGCGCTTTCAATTTCCAAAGAAATGAGCCCTTTTTGAAATTTCTACGACAAAACTTTCTATAATTACCTTATGTACCCAGGGAATAACTTACAACCCTTGCTCTGAGGGGGCTATCATCCTCAAAGAACTAATTTTCAGAACTTTCAACTACGTTGAACAAAATGAATATCTCAAAATTTTGACTGCATTTGTTTGGGGAAATGGTGGGCGTGAGAGGGGGGTTAGTTCCCCTCCAATCACTTTCTACTATTAGAAAGGGCACTAGTCCTTTCAATTTCCAATCGAATGAGCCCTTTTTGAAGTTTCTACAAAATCGCTTTCTATAAAAACCTTAAATGCCCCCAGGGCATAACTTATAACCCTTGCTCTGAGGGCTGTGGGGGGGGGGGATGTTGCCATCCTTAAAAACCAAATTTTCCAAAACTTTCAATACGTTGAACAAAATGGCTATTTAAAAATTTTGATTGGATGTGTTTGGGGAAAAGGTGGGCGTGGGAGGGGGGTTGTTTGCCCTAAAATCACTTTTGACTATGAAAAACGGCATTATCCCTTTCAATTTCCAATCGAATGTGCCCTTTTTCAAGTTTCTATGACAAAGCTTTCAATAAAAAACTTATATGCCCCCCAGGGCTTAAATTATAACCCTTGCCCTGAAGACTGTGGGGGAGTGTCCTGCTCAAAGATATAATTTCCAGAACTGTCAACTCCGTTGAACAAATTGGTTATCTCAAAATTTTGATTGGATGTGTTTGGGGAAATGGTGGGCGTGGAAAGGGTGTTAGATGCCTTCCAATCACTGTCAACTATTAAAAAGGGTCTTAGCTCTTTGAATTTCCAATCAAATGAGCCTTTTTTGAAGTTTCCGCGGCAACGCATTCTATAAAAACCTTATATGCCCCAGGGCATAACTTACAACCCTTACCCTGAAGGGTGCGGGGGAATGGTCTCCTCAAAAACATAATTTCTGTCTGGAAATCAACTACGTTGAACAAAATGGCTATCTCAAAATTTTGATGGATATGTCTGGGGAAATGGTGGGCGTGGAAGGGGTGTTAGTTGCCTCCCAAAAACTTTCGACTTTAAAAAAAACCACAAGCCACTCCAATTTCCAATCGAATGAGCCCTTTTCGAAGTTTCTATGGACAACTCCTTTGATACGGAGTGCCCTGGTCTAAGACCAGGAACAAAAACACATTGTACCAACATTGTTCTTGACGTAGGCAGCGCTATTGCGCTACCTATGATGCTTCCTTATTTTGCTACTTCTGGCCATAATCTTTATAAGAAGTCTAATTGGATGTTCCTGCAGTCGAATTTTCAGTTGAGGAAAGACAGTCCAGAGCAGTACCGAACGTAATACCCGTTCATCTGGAGAACTGACAGCTACTGGGTGGCACTATCTCCTGATTTGGTTATCAAACAAACCTTATTGAGAAGTATAAAAACGACTGATGGTCTGACGAGAGGTAGAGTCATGACTGAATTGAAGCTGACAATTTTGACATCTGCTATGTCTACTTTGGCTGTCGTTAATGAACGCATACAGAACCTTGACAGGCCTAGCAGAGTTAAAAATCACGCGGAAGCAATATCTTTGAGAAGAGCTAAAGATCTGATGGACACAAAAGCAATTTGATACAAATCACATCATGGTTAAATAACAGCTTCTTCTAAGAATTCAATTCAAAAGTTTACAGTTGGGCAAAATTGAATATCAAAATTGGTATTGCGGAGACTGGCCCACATTTAGCCAAATCAAAAAGTTTCAATATAAGAACCTATGGGGCTTCTGGTGGATTATAAAAGCTCTGACAGATGGCAGTGTATGCTTTTAAAATGTCTGACCTTAATTAATACTTTTATCAAAGATATCAGATTGGACCAGGTTTTAAGGTGATGAACTCTGGAATTTTGTTCAATTTTGTCTGAAAGCCTACGCCTAATTACAAATACTAGAAAACTTGCATTATAAACTCACATTGTATTCTCTTATTATTTGCCTGTTTTTGGCAGCTTCCGAGACATGCCATCTTCACCAGTTTGCTGTTAGTATTTTTTCATCCTGCGGGATAGCAAACTCCCATGTTCGGCCACAATACCTGGGGCAAATTCTACATGCCATACCAAGGTGTCGAAAAGTGGCCTATGCTTGTAAAGGCTGTGTAAACAGCATATTTAAAGGTTTAAGGCAAGCTTAAAACCCAAAACTGTGTTAATTCTGGCATTTTTTAATCCTGTCCAAACAGTAGGTACTGAAGCTCCATTTTTTTCTGTTAAATTTCATTCAAGATAAAATGCTTAAAAGTAAAACAGAAGAAAAAGAAAGAAAGGTGGCTGTGATCCAGAAGAAAATAAAACAGCAACTTTTTCTGTCTTATTCTACAAGAAGTCAGTTGAATTCTCTAGAAATTCTACGGCAGTCCCTACAGGAATGCTGCAAGACTACATAAAAAAAGTTGAGAGGCTGAATATCCCTCTAAAAAGTCTGGACCTAAGTTTCCTTACACCCTGTTACAACACATGATAAATATTCACAGAGGATCAAGGAAAAGGACTAAAAACTTACTTGAAAACGATAGCTGATATACTTTTGACTGTATTCCCATAGAAGCATGTAAATTTGCATACACTTATGCCATTATTAAGAGTATAAAAGTACCAGATAACAGAACTGCAAAGGCAGTGGAGACAGTGGAGGAATTACAGGTGAAGATTGGTACCGTGGTTTTATGGATTGCCTTAAAACTCTATCAGTAAAAACGCCAGAAAGTACAAGCCTATGACGGACAACGGCTTTCAACCGTCACAGTGTAGGAGCTTTCTTTAACCACTTGGAGCGAGGCCTATATAAACACACGTTCAGACCACAAGACATTTGAAAAAGTGGCACCTGAAGAACTTAAGGTCCACTTTTGGAAGGAGACTGGAGCAAGAGACTTTGCGCTAACTGACGAGATGGATATTATCTTAAAGACAGAAGTTGAAATAAAACTGCCACCACTGACAGGTAGAACACCAAGATTAGCGGAGCAGCTTACTTTTGGTGTTGATCAGTCAATGTATAATTAGAAATTAATATGTTTTAGTTTTTTTTTAACCTTAATGAAATTCATTTTGTACTTTGTTATGCTGACCATATTCTTTCTTAATTTTATAGCCAAAAAACAAGCTTTAATGTTCCCCTGGTCACTTTTCTTTTTCTTTTGTCCAGTCGCCAAACATAAGCCAGAGACGGCCAAACCAGTGCTGGGGTGGCCCAGGTTTGGCACTCTTTACTACTTGGATAGAGAGGCATCCAAGTGGAAAAATGGTGGAGTATTTCTAATTGTCTTTTTTGAGGATGGTATTGAATGAGTTACTTTTGCTTTGGCATGCTCAGCAAATTCTTATCACTTGAATCAACTCATAGAAAATTAAACAAGTCAAAATCAGCCGATTTTGGGCCAGTCTCCTATCTATATATCAAAGGATATTTGGAAATTTCTGTTTGTTTCCAGCTTTTTTAACCATCTACCAGGTAACATCCAAAAAAAAATTCCAACATACAAAAAGTTCTCGTTAATGTCTAGTGTAAATCGTCGAAAAGTCGAAGTCGAAAAGTCGAAAAGTAAATGTCGAAGTTCTAGGAGGGGGGCAGCTGCCCTCCCCTGCCCCCCCCTTCCCAATGCCCATGGATCAAACTTATATTTCTTGGGGACACCATAATACTTTAGAATTTCCTAGAGTGTGTCACAGTCTACAGAATCAAAGGCCTTTTCAAAATCAATGAAGAACATGTATATTTTGTTGGACCACTCATTTGCTTCTTCTATCAGAGTCCTGGGCATGAATATGAGATCTGAACAAGACCAACCTGTCTGAAAGCCATGTCACTCTTCTCCATGGGCGTAGGCAGCATTAGGCAGCATATTGTCTAGGGAGGGGGACAGTTGATAGTGTGATAGAGTTTTATCAACTGCTTTTTCCAAACCATCTGCTTTTTCCGCCATATCTAAGGTAAATTTGAAGGTCTAGGGGGGGGGGGGGCCGGGGCCCCCCCCCTCCCTACGCCCATGCTCTTCTCAGATACGGATTGAGTGCTCGAGTAAATTGCAACATAATTTTTTCTACTCCAAAATGTTGAGAAAAATCAGTTTAATTACACAAAAAAATCTATCCGAGTCCCCTTTGTACAAGCGCCCAAAATTTGGCCTTGAAGGGGGAAAATGAAGGGGATGGTCGTTTTTTGTGTTTATTAATGTTTTGGAGCTTAAATAGTAATTTCCTATCAAATAAAGCATGAAAAATTCAAATATGACGTCAGGAATCTAGTTTTTCATGCCTCACTATCAATTTTCATCTTCATGGATTGGAGAGAGAGAGGTTGGTAATGTACGCAGATCATTATTTGACGGATTCTTACTACTAAAGGATCATTTTATATCAAATAAAGCTGTGTATTGCCAAACATGAGGTCAAAAACCAGTTTGTTTTACTATTTACCTGATTTTCACCTCCGAGGGGCCTTTAATATGAGAGGTTGCGAAGAATTACTTCATGAAAACCACTTCTTTAATCGAGATCAAAACTTCAGATCAATCAGTTATAAAAAGGAACGTTTAGAACTCTGGTAAATTAATCACAAAAACATTTGATTTTGAAGCGCAACCTAAAGCTAATTCTTCTTTCTGCTCGTCTTCGTTATCATCCTCATCCTGTCTTGGTGCAGCGTTAGCACATAACGCCCCTTTATACTCCGCAGGCAAAGCTCAAGGGTAAACCGTTCCGACGGCAGCTCCCTCTGAGAGACTCGCATCCACTAGTGCGCTGATACTACACCATCTTCAGCAGATTCTCTGGTTCTGGCGAAGCATATGACGTAATGGGAAGATCCATATCCCGTGACGAAGAGAGGCGCCAATCCCACTCTTCAGGCTGTAGCAAATTGGACGTGTCTTGCCACTTTATTATATACAAATTGCACCTGTGAAAGTAGTACTTTGTGGCAGTCAAAGTTGGCGGAAGCCGCTCTGCCTAAGCGAAAGCATAGGAGCTTGCAACCCGAATTGTAAATGCACACACCCTGACGCCCTTCAGGGTCTTCTCGTTACTTTTCCCTTTGTATATGCGGAGCTAAGCTTTCTCTCCAGCTTCGGTGATCTCCTGGTGGTTGGATCCTGGTTAAACCGTATTTTTACTTCACTACATCTGAAAAACTACAGTTGTTATATGGTACAGCTCTGAAGAAAATCTAGTATGGTGAAAGAAAAAAAAACAATATGTCGGTCTAGAAAAAGTATGGTTTAATGCTGTACAGATGCACAAGGCTGAATATTATCTTATGGTATGAAATATTAGCAAAATACGGTAAGGGTCCCTAATAAAGTGTCTCTGAGATTCCATCTTTCTAACAAGTTTTACTCCCTCCTTCTATCTTGTTTTGATCATCTACAAACAATATATGGAAAATTCATATTAATCAGAGACATTCCGAGGCGACCATCATTGAATACCAAATTACGGAATATTTAGCCAAAAAGAGATATTTCAATAGTTAATTAGAAGTATATTTTTTAAAAGTGAATCTTCGGACTTTTATATAGGAAGAGAGTATCATATTTTTCAAATGACTTGATCTTTCTTTTCGAATAATATAGATTTTTCTTCCAGAAGGATAGACTTTAAAATTTTGCCCAGAAAGAGGATTTTCAATAATTAATAATAATTAATTTTCAATAGTTAATTAGGATGGTTGTTTACGGCTGGAAGAAAATGATTTTCTTAATACCTTTAAAATGGTATCAACCTTTTCTGATTGTTTGTTGCATTTATTATTACATAATTATTTTATAAATATTATATAACATAAATATTATATACATAAATATTTATTACATAACAAATATATATATATATATATATATATATATATATATATATATATATATATATATATATATATATATATATATATATATATATATATATATATATATATATATATATATATAAAAGCACGAAGCCCAGTATTCTGGGCTTAAATGGCTACTCCTAGAATACTGGTTCTGATTCTGAGTAATGGATAAGTCTTCTGGGTTAGTGTGTTTTGGTGGGCTTTTTTAGGTTGAGTAGCCTCTTCGTTGCTAAGTTATCTATTATGGGCTAACTCTCCGTAGTAGCATAATATTTGTAGGCATGACTATATAGTAATTCGCGAATAATAGACTTGAGACTTTTTGTGCAGAAATTCAACTCTTGTTGAATTTTACCGAGTCACCGATATTAACCGAATAATTAACCGAGTCAAACTCAAAACGAACAGAAATTAACATAAGTTGGGCGTAAAGTTTGAACTTTACTGAAAAAATATAAATGTTTTTACTTTTATAACTTTAATAAATCAAATAATATTAACATTTTGGTTACTAAATATCATTATATGTATATTAAACTGACAATGCACATTCATTTGTATTTTTTTCAGTAAAGTGCAAATTTCTTTCTGGCCTTGGGAAGGCATAGGGGTTTTGCGCCCAACTTATGTTACTTTCTGCTCGTTTTGAGTTTGACTCGGATATTTATTGTAATTTCTGTTCGTTTTGGGTTTCATTTATTTATCGATGTTGATTTGTGGTAGTTTTACACTTGGTAGATTATTTGATTTTATTTTTGCTAATTTTTTGTTTAATGGAGTTCTTTACTTTTCTTTTAAAAACTTATTTTGTGGAATTTTTTTTTTTTATCAATTTCTGTTCGTTTTATATTGGCATAGTCTTTTCAGGGAAAAACAAAATGACTCTTTAAATCTTTTCGTTTTTTAAGACTTTATAGTTTGGCCTGCTAATTGTGTGCTAGAGAAAAATTTTCAGCAATTTTTAACAGCATACACCCTGTTAAAAATCTGAACACAAATGGTAGTGTTTGATTTTGATTTATACTTCATCTAGTTGAACTGAAATGGAAAACTTGATACCATTCGCAAAAAATCTGTTTACTTTCTTTGATAGCATGGATACACTTACGCTATTTTAATTTGGTTAAATTTTAAGAGGGAAGTAGCCCCGAAAGTTTGAACATAATACCCTCAGTCATTCTTGGGATACTGCTGAGATGCCTTATTGGGAAATAGCATTAACATAGTGCATTTTGATTTTAATCGTAAGGCAACATTTAGTTTTTAAACATAATGGGCAAATGGGAGGGTGGGCGTGGGAGGGTGGGAGTGGAAGGGGGATTAGTTGCCCTCCGATCACTTTCGACTGTTAGAAAGGGCATAAGTCCTTTCTATTTTCAATCGAATGAGCTCTTTTCAAGGTTCCCACTACAGCTCCTTCAATACGACCGGCACTTGTCTAAACAACAACAACAACAACAAAATATCACTAATCACTTTTGACTGTTAAAAAGGGTACTAGCCCTTTGAATTTCAAATCGAATGAGCCCTTTTTCAAGTTTCTACGACAAACATTTCAATAAAAACCTTATATGCCCCCAGAGCGTAAATTATAACCCTTGCCCTGAAGGTTGTGGGGGAGTGTCCTCCTCAGAAACATATTTTCTATCTGGAAATCAACTACACTGAACAAAATGGCTATCTCAAAATTTTTATTGGATGTGTTTGGGGGAATTATGGGCGTGGGAGGGGGGGCTTGTTGCCTTCCAATAACTTTCGACTATTAAAAAGGCCACTAGCCCTTTGAATTTCCAATCAAATTAGCATTTTTTGAAGTTTCTACGACAACGCCTTCTATAAAAACCATATGCCCCCAGGGCAAAACTTAAAACCCTTGCTCTGAGGGCTGTGGGGGAGTATCCTCCTCAAAAACATATTTTCTATCTGGAAATCTACTACTCTGAACAAAATGGTTATCTCAAAATTTTGATTGGATGTGTTTGGGGGAATGATGGGCGTGGGGGGGGGGGGCTAGTTGCCCTCCAATCACTTTCGACTATTAAAAAGGGCACTAGCCCTTTAATTTTCCAATCGAATGAGCCTTTTTTGAAGTTTCTACGACAACGTCTTCATTAAAAATCTTATATGCCCCCAGGGCATAAATTAAGACCCTTGCCCTGAGGGCTGTGGGGGGAGTGTCATCCTCAAAAATATATTTGCTATCTGAAAATCAACTACCCTTGTATCCCTGGCCATGGAGCCTTTCGAGGGGGATTAGGAGTGTTGTGGTTGGATTGTATGTATTGATTGGATTTTTCAATGTAGGCCTATTTCAATGTTTTTCTATTGATTTAGTGTTTGATTTAAACGGTATGTATTCCCCGCTATTACAGGCCTAGGAGCCTTTGGGGGATTAGCACAATGTGTTTTCTTGTATGATTAATTGATTATGAATAAATCTTATCTTATCTTAACTACGCTGATCAAAATGGCTATCTCAAAATTTGATTGGATGTGTTTGGGGGACTGATAGGCGTAGGGGAGGGGGGGCTAGTTGCTCTCCAATCACTTTCGACTATTAAAAAGGGTACTGGCCGTTCGAATTTCCAATGAAATGAACCTGTTTTGAAGTTTCTAAGACAACGCCTTCTATAAAAACCTTATTATTATTATTATTTATTGGAAAACCCGTCATACAAAAAAGGAAAAGACGGAGCAATAAGCAAAACAACAACAAAAAAAAGCAATACACATAAACTTAGGAGTTATACATGTGGTTTGTAGAACAAATTACACAAAACGAGAAAGAAAAACACAATTATACACTGCTCTGTAGGTACGCGACATGTTTATTTTCTTTTTTTTTAGGCTCCTAAATACTGAACAAACATAAATAATATGAACATCATTGCATCAAGTCTTAATTGTTAAAAAAAACCAAACAATCAAAAGTTAGTGAAAAAATATGTACTGTATATAATAACCTTAACTAGTGTAAATAATCCAAGAACTATTTAGACCAATTAAATGGAACTATCACCTGCTAGTCTTGAACTCAGATCACTCTCAATAACTTATTCAATTACTCCGATATACATAAATAACAGAAACAAGGAAATTATTCAATCACGGATCCTTTTACAACTTTACTTAAAGCAATATTCTTAAAAGAACCTATAATTAATAAACAACTCTATTATTAGTAATATACGCAATATATTATCAAAAAAAAAATTGACACCAAAATTGAAAATAATCAGCGTCACTTAAATTCGACTCGTACGAAAAGAGACTAAATCATCGGTCAGTTTAAAAACTGCAGCAATTACACTAAGCGCGAAAACAAACACTTAAAAAGAAAAAAAAAACACAACAAATACATCTTAACTAATGGGTTAATACTGACGACCAGGGATGATTCAACTTCATTAAACGGGAATTATAAGCACGAAATTGCTTTTCCACGGCTATAATGGGGTCAGCAATGCTGAATTTTCTAATCAGATAAGAATTGCGCGTCGAGAGGGAAAACGTAAAAGATATTTTGCGAACCGGAAGAAAACTGAACGAATTTTTGACTTGTCAGAATTTGTGAGCATTTTCCAAAACGGCAATATGTACAAATAATGTGGTAGAGCGACAGAGTTAAAAAGTTTTGAGAGAATATCGCGGTTGAACCGTAACTTATTAGTTGCAAAAGAAGCATATGATAACCCAACTCTACGCTCAATGTGAGCAATTAATAGTTGTCGCGAGTGCATTACTGACGAACCAATGGGAAGACCGAGGGAGGTGATATGATCTACTGGCTTAATCCTACTATTTCCGAGAGGAATATCCCTAGGCGACGCTTGCTTCCAATTGAAAAATAAAACTTCAGACTTTTCAGCATTGAACTGAAGACCTAGTTTTGCATATTCAGATTGTAGCGTTGCGAAAATCTCGCTTATGCGCTGGAAAGTGCGGCTCACATTCAGAATGTCGTCTGCATAACATACGAGATAAATCAAGACCGGCAAAGATGAATGATGTGGTAACAGCTGACTGTGCATCAAGAACTACATTATTGAAGAGTGAAGGGGAAGAAACAGCACCTTGACGGGTACCTTTTTCAACATTGACAAAAATATTAGGGGTTGGTGCATAGACTTGAGAGCCGTCAACTTTAGCTAATGGGTGAAGTATTAGGCAAACTTTAAGACGATAATACAAGTCTCGAAGGGCTCTGATATATGAGGGGCTCACTGATGCATGGATTAGCATAGCGGCGTGAATGAGAGAGTCGAACGCTTTACGAACATCATGCCCAGCCAACACGATAGTTTCACCTGATGCATCAGCATCGATCAATGCGTTCGCGACAACCGACAAAGCGTGGGCAGAACCGAGACGTGGCTGGAATCCAAATTGGTTAGGTGGAACATAGCATTTTGCGTTCAGTTGGTCAATGAACAGAAGTTCAAAAAGCTTACAGAGGGTAGTAGCCACTGCTATAGGGCGGAAGGACGAGCACTGGGTTGCGAGTTTACCTTTATTTGGAATTGGAGTGAGATCTCCGATTGAGAAAGAAGACGGTACAACTCCTTGGGTAACAATCATCTGCATCAAAAGAGCAATATGGTTTACCAGCAGCTCACTTCCATGCAGAATGTGAAGAGCGCTTATTTTATCGATGCCAGAAGATTTCTTACGCTTTAGGCGTTGGATTGCTCGCAGTACAGAATCAGCTGAAACAACAAAATTGTCGGTTGGACACCTAAACAGAAATTTATCAAGCTTATCTTCACATTCAGACTGTAGGGCGGCATCTGGTGGGGAGAATTCAGCAGAGAAGTATGAATTCCATTCTGAATCAGGAATAACTTGAGCAGATAGGTGGGCCCTAGGAGGATCTCTTGATACACTTCTCCAGAAGGAAGGTTGGGACAGAGAAGCTTACTGGGATGTCTCTTCATTTACCTGGTACATGTGGATAGATAGTTCTCTTGCAAACTTTCTTTTGGTAGAAAGACGAATGTTAGAAAACCAGCCAGAGCGAGGACGGTCACACTGGAGCCACAAATGGTACCAAAATTTGGATTTTCTCCAAGCTTAAACTAGGCTCAGATTACTGGACCAATGCTTCGTGACACCCCAACGTATACATTTAAGAGGCATACTGGCTTTTTCTGCGCATCGCAGGGCGTGGCAAATTTGGGCAAGATAGACATCTAGCAGCATCCGTATTTCATTTGCATCAACTTGCTGATTTTCCATTAGCAGCTGGAACGGAACATGAATTTTATGGAGGACAGAATTAGTTACTGCAGCAAAAAGGTCATCTTTGATATTTTCCCAATCCCTGTAAAATTGAGCGTGGGGATGATGTGATTGTGTAGTGGGAGTAGACTGAGCAGAGGGACAATAAATAAATGCAGATATTGGTAGGTGGTCTTATAGTAGGAAATCAGTAACGACGTGAATAGGTGACACTTGGAGATTTATAGAAGAAACTGCATGGTCAAGGTTCGACACGACTCGAATGGTGTGTGTAAGTGTAATCAAGATCTTTCAGCAACATCCTAAGCCAATCGCAAAAAATACCAGACAAAATAGAAGTGCGCAATAATGAGGCATCAGACAAAATATATTTAAAAACTCCTATAATAATTCAACATTTACTTAACTGGTTAATCTTTAAAAGGAAGGACCATAAGTTGAGAAAGACAAACGTAAATAAAAGTTCCGATTGGTCATTACGGTAATCTGTCCGCAGATAGAAGGTTACAATAACATACTCTTTTACATGGGCAGCAAGAAAAAATTCACATGAATCAAAAATACTCGACCGGCACGAAGTCCCAACAAGCTTCGTAATACCACCCGAGGGGCGGTCACTGGAAGCTGATCGTTTAGCAGGCAACGAATAGATAGTAAAACCATTTTCTATTCTGAGCAACCATAGACTATGACTTTTCAAAAAATGTTCTTGCAAGCACAATGCTTCACATCTTGAAAACACACCTTTTAACAAAGGAATTTTTACAGAATGTCCCCCATTAATATCCAACGAGAGTACAGCTTGCGTAGCAGTAGACACACCCATGTCATACCATGAGCTTTGCCAGTTGACTGTTGTTATTAGGACACTTTACACTGTAACAAGTATGGCCGGTAACTTTACATTCTAGACAGAACATTTTTTCCGAACACGGAGAGGCACTGTTTGAGGTGTGATCGCATGATTCACAGCGAGATCAGAGGGCCCGATTAGAACACTGCAAGGCCAGATGCCCAGTCTTATGACATGAGAAAAAACGCTTTGGGAGATATACAAATGCTTGTGCAGAAAGCTTTTCGTAGCCAACTTTCACAGAAACTTTTAAGAACTGATCCAGGTTTTGTTTTGACTCAAAGTAACCTTGAACACTCGGGACTTTCCGCACTGTGAAACTTTCACGCAATTTGGTACAATAGATTTTACTTGATTCTCTGTTTTTAGCATTCTCGGCAATTTTATTCGCTGCACGCTTTGACTTAACAACAAGTTTCCATTCCGAAGCCGATTTTTTAAGTTCACTTATTTCACTTGAGGCCTCAGGGCAAAGTTTATCGACGAAGTCCTTGTGAGCATTAGGAGAAATCAGGTTTGCTGGACAGTTTTTAGAATAATGGCACCCGTAGGAGCTGGGGCAGGGTTAATTGTTGGACTGGTATTAATTCTTGCAGGCCAAACAGAACCTGAATGCATCACATTCTCTAAAAAGCCATCAATTTTCCGAGAGAATTCATTAACTTTCGAGAATAAGATAGTCGAGACTGCCTCCCCGATTGTTGGTGTTTCAGAAGGTGAGAATATAACAAAAGTGGGAACAGGCAAATTATCCTTTGCTGCCTGATTTAACAATTTACAAATGTCAAATACATTATCTTCATCCTTTGCATTTTTCACACACCGACTCTGAATATTCAGCTCTTTATACAGAAACTCTTTAGCACTGATAATAGTACCATGATCAAAAAAACTTACAGCTTTTCTGATAATCAGATGAATTTTCACACCATCAAGTATAGATCTCGTGACAAAGTTCTGTAATGGATTTAAAATAATTTTCCTATTTTGATCAGTCATTGCACAAACTAATTATCATAGCCAGGGACAGTCCAGTTATCCAATCAAAATTTATATGTAGTAGGTCAATTAATATGTAGGTCAAATAATGTAATCCAAGTTCAAGGTGAACTATTTTCAAGTTCAAATCCAATTATGAAATTAATTCAATAAAAACCATAGGGAATCACAAATGTCTTACTGTATTGACAGTTTTACTGTATGAATGAGATTATATCCAAAAAGAGGTGTTTTCAGTATGAACAAGGCGTAACTTAAAACCCTTGCCCTTAGGGTTGTAAGGGATTGTCCTCCTCAAAAACATATTTTCTATCTGGAAATCAACTACGCTGAACAAAATGGCTATATCAAAATTTTGATTGGATGTGTTTGGGGGAATAATGGGTGTAAGGGGGAGCCAATCACTTTCGGCTATTAAAAAGGCCACTAGAACTCTGAATTTCCAAACGAATGAGCCCCTTTTGAAGTTTCTACGACGACCCCTTCCATATGAAGTGCCCTGCTCTAAAGGAAAAAAAAATACATATTACATTGTACCAACATCGTTTTTATATGCCCTCAGGGCATAACTTAAAACCCTTGCCCGGAGGGTTGTGGGGGAGTGGCCTCCTCAAAAACATATTTTCTATCTGGAAATCAACTACGCTGAACAGAATTGCCATCTCAAAATTTTGATTGGATGTGTTTAGGGGAATGATGTGCGTGGGGGGGGGGACTAGTTGCCCTCCAATCACTTTCGACTATTAAAAAGGGTACGAGCCGCTCCAATTTCCAATCGAATGAGCCCTTTTCGAAGTTTGTACGACAACTCCTGCAATACGAAGTGCCCGGCTGAAGAAAAAAAAACACATTGTGCCCACATCGTTCTTTACTTAGGCAGCGCGCTGCCTATGATAAGGAAGCTGCTAAGTCTTGTTTAGGTCGGGAAGGTATTAATAATAGATAGGTATTAATAAGAGCTATTATAATAGTGCTTATTTTGTGCCTAAAATGTGCAGGGTATCAATTATAGTAGTGTTTGCCCCTTTAGTGACTCAGAAGAATTTTACTTACAGCTACAGAAACAAATAGACAGGGATCTAGGTAGAAATATGGTATTCTTTATTAAGTAGTTCTAATGTAGAGGTTGGTAGAATTAGGTATATACGGTATCCCTGTCAATACAAATTTGGTGTAGGAGAGAAAACAATAACGGTTAGATACTGCTGCAATTTTGTAGATATAGTAATCTAGTTACAAACATTACAGTATTTGGTCATAAAATGCCGCATAAGTTAACATGATATTTACGTTACAGTTAGATATCAAAACTTATTGATTATGTTATTGCAAACCGAGGAATGGCAAAATCGATATAAGATACTAGGGTATATTGGAGTGCTGTTATTGACATTAAATGTTAAAATCACCATCTAGTAGTGTCTAGGGTTAATCTAAAGCTGAAATTTAGGAAAGGAGGAAGGAGGGGAGAGCTTCCCTTCCGGGAAGCTCTAATGCTGGTTGACTCCATGCTGAACCAGTGGTGGATCCAAGGGGGCGAAGGGGCACCCCCTATCATAGTCTAAAGTAGTGTAATTTACGTACTTAAACTCAAGTTTGCGTTAATTAAACTTGCCCCTAATGCAAGCTTATCGGATCAACCTATTTTACACCCCCCCCCCCCAATTTTTTTATCGGATCAACCTATTTTGCCCCCCCCCCTAAAAAATCCTGTATCCACCCTTGTACTGAACTGAGTATAAAACTGGAAGGTTTAAATTTGACAGTTTAGAAGATGGATGGAATGATTTTAAGAAAGTTGTTTGTGAATTCGCTGATGGTGTCTCAAGGAAGAAAGTTAGAAATGCAGCTAGGAATATTAGTGAAAATGCTTTGTGTTGAACAGAGAGGAGGGGGGTTTGTACAAGAATTATTTTAGTAATAGATCATATGAAAGTAGAGGAATGTGAAGAAAGTGGAGAAAGCATTAGAATATAAATTAAGGAGGTTTGAATTGAAGGCCATGGTTAAAAATTGTTGAAGATCTCACTTGCTGAAGTTGCTAGTCAATCTGGACTTGTCCCAGTTAAAGATAGGAAAGGGGCTACAATTTGCGGTAAGGACAGAGTTAAAGAGAGATGGACAGAACGTTTTAAAAATGTGCTAAGCCGTGATAAAATTATAGGAAGATATAGAAACGAATGAAAAAGTTTATGACACTTTGAATGAGAGCGGAGATTTATTTGTAAGGCACAATTAGCTACAGTACTAAAAGGAATAAAAATAATAGGACTCCAGGCGCTGATAAAGTGGTAAATGAGTTTTGTTTTTTAATATTTTGATTATGAAGTTAGATATGAGTCACTGAAGATTATGAACGCGATTTTTGAAAAAAGGAAAGGACCTACGGTACCGATTTTAGAAAAACTGTGATTAAAACCCTCATTAAGAAACGTGATGAAGTGAGTGGGGTGAAAATAGAGGCATTACCTTGGTTTATTATGAAGCAAATTACTTTGTATGGACCACCTTTTAGACCTAGAGATACTATAGATAAACGGATTCATTATTTGCTATAGCTCCATTTTTTTTGCTTCCAAAAATCTAGCCCCTTCCCCTTTATTTTTGGCCACGCCATTAATTTTAATAGTAAAACGCTTATAAATTCAGCTCTACCTTAATTGTTTATTGACCTATCACTATTGTCTTTAGTTATTTTAATTGAATTTATTTCAAAGTTGAGATTTAATTAACTCTGAATTTCAGCCTTTATTCTGATTTCAAAAGATAATTCAAACTTGTTAAGTCATTGTTGGCTCCGAGCTATGTTCTAATTACAAAAGACTTTGTTGACTGTTATTTGTCGGACCAGAAACGAACACAAAGTTTAAGTAGATTACAGGAGATATTGTTTATTTGTTTATATTTTTGTTTCTTTTTTATTGCAAGACTCTGTAAATCCAACACACGCTGTCGCTTATGTTGCGAGAATGCCAATACCGGTAAATAGCTTGCAATCAATCCCTGGGGGATTTCTCTAGACCCTTTCTGGGCATCGATATTGAAATATTACAATTTTGGTGGTTATGTTTCCCAAATTTATAATACTCTATTGCTAACTTTTATTTTATATTATGCTTAAAAGATCGTTTGCCAAGCTCTATAATTCAGGCATATATTTCAGAATCTATATGTTTCCTTGACCCTAATTGAATTAAATAAAAAAAAGTTTTTTTTTTAACTAAAAGTAAGTTGCGACATTAAAACTTAAAATGAAAAGAAATGATTCCGTATATGAAGGGGTTTGTCCCCTCCTCGAAGCCTCGCTCTTTAAGCTACGTTTTTTTTTATCGTTTTAAAAAATAAAGTTTTGAGACAGAGTCAAACTTTAGCGTAAAGAGCAAGGCCTTGAGGGGGTGACAGCCCCTTTCGTATACGAAATAATTTCTGTTCGTTTTAAGTTTTAATGCAATATTATCTTTTTTTTATTATATTTCGACACAAAAATCCTTCACTTATAGTGAACGGAATTTGTTAAAAATTTCACATTTAAGACTTTTAATTTTTGTATTTCTGCAACTAAACTCTTCATTATTGAATAAATAAAGTTTTAATATTTTTTTGAGTTCTTATTTTTCATTTTAGACATCTTGAAACCTCCGAATTTTAAGAAACTGAACTTTTTTTTACCATTTAAGTTCTGAAACATTTAATTTTCAGATTTCTATATCAAAATTCTCGGTAATTCAACAAATTAAGGTTTTGAAACAATTTTAGATTTCTTATTTTCCAATTTTGATGAAAAAATCCTTACATTTAAAGAAAATTAACTTTTTTTAACAGTTTCACTTCCAAGACGTTTATTTTTCAAATTTTTACGACTGGAAGCTTTATAATTCAACAAATTCAAGTTTTAGTATTTTTTTCGAGTTCTTATTATAAAATTTAGACATCTTAAAACCTCCTCATTTTAAGCAGCTGAGTTATTTTTACCAATTACGTTCTAAGGATTTTCATTTTCAGATTTCAATAACAAAACCATTTGTAATTAAAAAAATTCAAGTTTTTGAACAATTTAAGATTTACTATTTTCAATTTTAGATTAAAAAATTACATTCAAAAAATTAACTTTTTTTAACAGTTTCACTTCCAAGACGTTTAGTTATCAAATTTCTGCGACTGAAAGCTTTATAATTCAACAAATTCAAATTTTTATATTTTTTTGAGTTGTTATTTTTGAATTTAGACATCTCAAAACCTCCTCATTTTAAGAAACTGAATTTTTTTGCCAATTAAGTTCTAAGACTTTTAATTTTCAGATTTCTATAGCAAAATCCTTTGTAATTCAACAAATTCAATTTTTTGAACAATTTTAGATTTCTTATTTTCAAATTTTGATAAAAAATTCTTACATTTAAAGAAAATTAACTTTTTCTAACAGTTTCACTTCCAAGACGTTTGTTTTTCAAATTTTTGCGACTGAAAGCTTTATAATTCAAAGTTCACATTTTTACACTTCTTGACAATTAATTTTCAGATTTCAATAAAACAACTTTTGACATTTCAATAACTTAAGTTTTTTAAATTTCAGAGTTCTAAGACTCTTATTTCTATAATCTTGAAAGTGGAAACTGAAGAATCGCAAATGCCATTTGAACAATCATTTTTTTTTTTTAGAATTTAGGAATGTTAACTCTTTTAATTAATAGATTTCTGTAACTTGACTCTTTCCATTTCAAGAAATTCAATTTTTTTTTTAATAGATTGAGGCTTCTAGGACTTTAGTTTTTAGATTTCTGCAATTAGGTCGTTCCCATTTCAAAAACTCCAATTTTATTTTATCAATTTCACTTCTAAAACTGTTAATTTAATTTTTCGCAACTAAAACCATTCCAATCCAGCAAATTCAAAGTTTTAAACAATTTTAGAGTTCTTGTTTTCGAATTTTGACAACAAAAACCATCACACTTTCAAGGTTTTTCTCATATTATTCTTTTCATATTATATCTTTTTAATTCTTTTTCATATTAATCACAATTCTTAGAATTAAATTGTAGAGTTTGACATCTCAAATCAAGAATCTTGTCTTTTTTCAAAATTCATATACTTAGTTTTCACACTTTGACAAATTTTCCCCATTTCCAACTCTTCCCATTCCGAAAATACTAAGAAATTTTGCATTTTATCACTTATAAGAAATGCACTTTTACACAGAACACTCAAGGCCCTCACACATTCAAATATCTCACGCTTTTTTACACATTTTCAAACTTCTTAAAATTAACTTTACAAATTTAACAACTCAGAGGCTTCGATTTTTAAGAATGTTATCTTCTTCAAAATCTCACAACTAATAGACTTTATTTTCACACTTTGACAATTTATGCTCTTCGCGTTTCAAGAATTTTAAGAAATGTCAAATATTCACTCTTTTATGACACAATTTTCATACTTTGGCAGTATAAAGCTTTTACAAATTAAAGAATATCACCTTTTTACAAATGTACACATTTCATAAACTTCATTTACATAATTTGACAACTCACAGACCTCACATTTCAAGAATCATAAAAACTTTCACATTATATCTAATTTTCACAATTTGACCATACCTTAGACCCCAGTTACTCCAAAGCCATTTGTGGCGCATCGACAGAGCCTCTCCAATCGTTTCAAAACATTGCTGCAACGAATAAATATTCCCATTTGGGTACTAACAGATCTCAGCCATCTCAGATCTCGGTCAGTAGTCTGCCGCAAGGTGCTCTTTCAAATGGTGTTTGGTCTATTAAAATCTCTTGTTGAATGAACAATTCTTCGTTTAATCTCAGTCATTATGTCACCATCACAATAAATCAATCGACTTTGACTCTTTGACCTGTTCTTATTTCTTGTTCTTGTCCTTATTCTTGCAATTCAGAACAAGTAACGAGCTTCTGATGGACATGCTCTAGGATATATAAACATTTATGGCTAGAAAGACATTTTTAATTATTGGGTCAACTAGCCACTGTAACCTTTGTTTAGGAACTCCAGCAAAGCTATGTCATCCATGAAACCCAAATCAAAGAGTTCACACTTCTAATATTTTTTTTTTCGATAACAATATGTCTCCACAATTTCAAAAACCTCATGTCTAATCAAGACTCCAGAATTCTTAGAAAATTCGATTTTCTATATTTTTACAATTCAATCTCTTCAATTTCAAAAAATCTTAACAAATTTCATACTTTTACACTTCAAAGACTTTTAATTTTCACTTTCATGACACTTTCAAGAGTGTCAAAGTTTTATCCAAAAATTTATAGTTCCTAGAGTTAATTCTCACATTTTGACAACTCAAAGGCTTCATAGGTTAAGAATTTCAACCAGTTACACATTTGCACAATTCTAAAATTTCTCTGCCATTTCGAAGCCGCTTTATCTGACCGTCCGTTTTGGAAGACTTCCGTTCGTCAAATTATTGATGCCGGGCGATGCAGAGTCTAGTTCCCGTCAAAAGTAAGTAAGTAAGGTAAACTAAAATTTTGGTTCTGATTTTTTTTTTATATGGTACCAAGTAGTATCAAGTCTGGTACCATTATTAAAACCCATCAGAAATCTTTCTTAATATGGCTCAAAGTTACCTCTAATAACAACCCTCCCCCTCCTCCTGGAATTGGTTGCTAGGGTTCCTGCCTTACTTTAATTAACTCTTTTTTTGCTTATATTTTATCCTATATCAGGTTTTTTCACATTCAGCTTTTCTGTTTTTTGAGTTTTAACTGCTTTTTCTGTGATTTCACGATTTTATAATGTTTCTTTATTATTAATAAAAATTTTATGTACAATAAGAATTCTGTGTCTCACAAAGCATTGTCTAGGTTTCGTTAGAAAATTAATAACATTGTAACAAGCAGGTGCACTTCAAATGTAACCAAATTCCAGTAATCGATTTTCTCTCCGTGTGTAAATTATTCCGGACATAGGAAACACGCAATCAATAGATTAATTGATCTGGAAAGTGTGCAGCGAATTCTCCATGTGGGGAATAGGCAATTTCGTAAAATCTATTTCCCCAATCATAACAATAGGAATAGATTGAGGGTCCAGGTGTCTGTGGCACAGTACCATTGAGGAAATCTCTTTTGATCCCTAAGGCGGACAAAATCTTGAAGCAAAAAAAAACCCTCGAAAGAAAAAAAATGCCTTGAGCAAAATGAAATCTTTAAGAAAAAATCTCTTGAAGTATTATGCAACATCCCAAGGTGCTGCCATTATAAAACTTCCACGTGTATGCCGTCCTCAGTTAGAGACGGGTGTTCCCCACGGACCCTAAAGAAACAACTTCCGCGAGAATGCGATTTTCTATATATATTAAACACGTCACGCAACCCCTATTACGTAAAAAATCCTTGCATTTTGAATAAGTAAACAAGCAAACTTGTATTACGTAACAATCAGGTTTACTATACCATTACAGGTGCCCCATAGTATTGCATAAGACCCAGGTACGCGTAATAACGTCTTAATGGATTGGTAGCTCTAATAGTATACCCCCTATGGCTCATTTTATAACCAATGAGGCATCATTACTGAAAATTCCACTGGACCATTTCTTAAATAGGATTTGAGAAAAGATAAAGTTTCCAAAAGATCCAGTCTCTCCAGTAGAAATAGTTACATTTTAACTTCGTGATATCATGTTCTACGATCGACTTTGTGCTTTTTCTAAGGAGAAAGTCCATTAAAATGTCCCATATAAACTTTAAAAGGACAAAAACGGTAAAAGGAAACGTTTTTAATCTACACAGAATCGGTTTCGACTATCGCTTTCTACCTAACTGAAACATTATTATTTGCGCATATAGCCCTAATTAACACAATCTGCTTATCTGGCGTCCTAGTTGCCTTCTTAGGGGCAATCTGGAAAAAGATGAATCCAAGCCTATAGTAACCGAAATTTAAAAACGTGTTATAAAAAAAACTGCGAATTGAGGAAAAATCGCCATATGAACCTGATTCACGAATGGTACTATTCTTTCGAGGATGCTTAATCATAAAGTTGGTGTGAAAAGAAAATTTGTGGAAACTTAAGAAAATGATGTCAGATAAAATGCAAATTGCACAGTTGGAATTACAATAATGGAAACCCCATAAAAGAAGAAGAAGTTAAACTCCCTCATTTTGACCAGCAGGGAAACTAAGTTTCTTACACGGGAAGCAGTGATGTGTCAGTAGTTACCTTGTATACAGTTTCAGGGATACATGAAAGGATACAAGAAACGGTACAAGATAATAGTGTATACAATATGAACGATACATTGGAATTGCGCAAGAAAAACCCATGTCTTTGACACTGTATTTACACGTGAACATTCTAAGAGTTGGCAAGGTTTTTGTTATTGTTGTCAATTGCACAATGAATGTATCGTTTGACGTAGACATTTTTTTATGAGCCAATTAGAGGTTGTTCAATATACGATAACTTGATTTGTGGTTTGGGGTTTGAATAAAACGACTGATTTTCATTACAATTAATATTAGTAAGAGAATTGAATTCAAAGAGAATAGTTTATTTGAGAGGATATTAGTGGAGAAAAAATGAGTGGTGCATTTACATTATTGGAGATTAATGATGGAGCTGACAGCAGCAGCAACGATATACGAGTACCCGATGTGGCTGTGGAAATAACCACTGGCTGTAGACTATGCCTTGAATGGGACAGTATGTATGGTAGATACGTTATATCATTAAACAAGTTTAAGAGAGAGGAACAACAATGTTTTGCTGGAGAAGTGAATATTCTCCATATAAATAAATTTCTATCACTATTAGATGTAATATCGAAATATATTGATGAGAATAAAGCCCATCAGTGAATATTATTGTTGTAAATTTGTTCAATAAAATTGTTTCTAAATCAAAGGTATTTTTCTTTCTATAGTAGACTAGCGTATATTTTCTAGAGTACAAAAATTCTGGTTAGTCTGAAGTTGGTTGTGAGAGTGTTAGGACTAAAAAATGGATAGATTTGAGAAAGAGCAAATCTTGGGGAATCTAGTGTTTATGGAAAAACATTTGATTCTAGATGACGATTTTCTAGAGCTGTCTATTCAAAGGAAGATATTTTCTCGGGGAATGCTTGTCAATATAATGAAACTTATTCTCCATCATTAGACTATTATATAAAGCTTCTACATCGTGGTCCAAATGCATTTACACAATTTATTGAAATATTGATCACGACACGGCAAAATGATATTGTGGATATGCTTTTAAACATTAGTTTAGAAATTTAGGACTTTTTTCATGAGAAAGATGGTGCTCAAGGATGATTTACTCCTCTCTCTCTATCTCAGACAATTTTTGTTGTTGCTAGCTCAGTTTCATTGTGGCAGTGAGAGTGTCAACACATGAAAAAATGTTCCATACATGTCCGATATGTATGTACACACTGGGCAGCTGGTCATCATGTGAGAATTGCACAATTATTGTTAAGTTTGATGAAAAGTGTAGATTATTCTTTCCGTGTTAAATGCATAGAGGATGTACTGTACAAATTAAAGGTTGTTTCATGTCTTGAAGAGGTTCGTGACTCTTATCTTAGAGGACCCCTATTCTCCAACTACCACTATGATAAATATAATCAGTGGGAGAATACATATCCCGGTATGATTGGAAAGAATCCTAAGCGTGATTTTAGTTTATTGCTACGGGATTGGTATCGTCGTGGTTTTAGATTGTTCTGGGAGGAGGAGCCGGGTCAGCGATTCAACTGCTGGAACAACAAAAGAATATGGTTTCTACGTCCTCGCCCTGGAGATTGCAAGTCCTTTCATCGCAAGCTTACTAATTTCAATGTTGCTGTGACAGAATGCGATGCGACATCCTGTGACACCGTTTAAGAAATCGCGCCTAGAGAGAAAGATGGCGCATGGGAAAACCACAGAAAATAAAGAAAGAGTATTATTGACTAAGCAAAGAGATATGGCAAGAGTGAAGTTACACTCTATTGTAGAAAATGTGACCCTGACATTGCAGTACATCAGGATCAGTACACTGTGAATTCAGATAATCTACATACACTATTTGTTGTCGACAAATACCTATACCTAGTAGAAGATAAAATCTAAAGAGTAGAAAAGTCGTTTTATCATGTATATAGATTTTTATTAATAAAAAATTTCACATACATTTTTAGAACATTTTATTCGTAGGGCACTAAAATCAATATTAAATACGCTTGTAAGTATATTTTCCACTAGAAAGTCGTTCAATCGAGGTAAGTCAACGTAGATGTTGAGAAACTGCTTGTAGGTGTAGCCACGACATCTGAACATGAAAAAGAGTAGTGCATGAAAGCCACATGTCTTAGTCGTTAAATCTTGTACTCTTCGTTGATTTTAAATAATGGTTTTCCCACTGCTTTCAATAAAGTTGCTGATGTATGGCGTGTAGAATTTATACGATAGGCCAAGAGGATCAAAAAATTCAATATTCTTCGCTGTTTGAAAGATGCATAGCCAATGGCCGGTCTTCAAAGTCGATGGACTGCTATTAACAATGATTAAGGTATTGTTAACACTTGAAATTTTTTCAATGAAGTCCGATGGTATTCAATATGACTTGTACAGGGACATGTACGGATATATATACGTTGATTATTTGGTTTGTGTTCATGGTGCTAGGTCTAGTAGAACACTGCCGTCGGGTGTGATTTCCCAATAGGTTTCAAATTGACTCAAAGCATCGGCAAATGTACACTCTAAACGTACATTTCCTGTTCGTACTATGCTCATATCCTGAGTCCCCGACAAGTCCAAAACAATTAACCCATGATTTTTTGAAAACGTTGAGTCGGTTATCCCATTTTCAAATATTTGAGAGTCATGATGTAGGGATTGCATGGTCAACTCGTACAGAGTTCTATAGGATTTTTTGTCAAAAGATAGAGTGTATAGTGGAATACCATTCACTTTGCACACAAGGCTAGATAGACCGAAAAAATTAAAATCATGGGGGAATTCAGTCCAGGATCCAACGGCAATGCCACTCTTTACAAAGGCCAAAGCCAATTTTGATGGGTTTTCTCCATTGATAAATGATGAATCGCCAATGCTACGAGAGCCGGTGGCAATGTGACGTTGATTGGTGATCATATGTGGAACAAGAAGTTTAATGTTGTTGCCTCTGGCTCTTAGCTTTTCAACTGACAATGCAAAAGAGCTCATAACTTGTTGTTTTTGGACGTGGAGAATTGCCGATGTGATAATGACATTTGCATCGGATGCTGCAGGAAGTGTTTATCTCAAAATGAAATTCGATGGGGACATCTGTAACTTTATGTCAATCTTGACATTGGGGGGTAACCATTGGGATATATTGAATATCTCATGATTTAATTTTCCAACCAGATGATACTCCTGGGTCACTTCTGTAGTCAACTCACCGTCAGTATCAACACCTGATCGATATTCATAGCCCAATGATTGTCCTCTCAACTCCTTGTATGCCTTTGGTGTCATCATCATAAATTGTATGTAGCTTGCATAGTTGGATAAATTATTGCTAGTGCTCATCAAAGTACCATTAATAAATAAATTGATTTGTTTGAATAGGTTGTGTAGAATACAGTTCTCGTAGGAGAGACCATTGCCAGCATTTGGAGTTATATTATCTGACTTTTTCTTCACCGCAACATTTAAATCAACAAATGTTGATGAAAAATCAATGAAATAGTTTTCATCGGAAAATATTTGAAAGTGTATATTCTCCGAGAGGGGTTGTTGGGGGTGAAATTGTTCATATTAGCGATACTTGACACTGACATCAACATTTTCAGCATTGAATAGACTCAATGAGGAACTAATTTATGGATATGATTCCTTGTGTGGGAGATAAGTCATCTTACGAGAAGAAATCCTTCTTTGATCTAACAATCTTTTTCTTTTTCTTCTTCTGCTTATTGGTCTTCCTTGTTTTATTCCTCAATGTCCTTGTTGATGTCCTTCGCTTCCTGCTTGGGTGGAGACTGATGAGTGAATGACGTGAACGCATCCTTTTCAATCCCTCCCCATTTTGTCGAGTTTTTAGTGGCTCACCAACGGCTCTTGCTGAAGATCTAATATTTTCCTTAACACTCTCCTTGAAATTCTTGCCCGACCCCCAGTCCTGTAGTGTGGAGGCAGCGAAATTCGATGCAGCAGGTACAAGATATTTTCTGGCAAGGGGTAATGCAAAACGAAATAGCCTAGCAAACCAGCTACCAAGACCAGAAACAGACAGCGTAGTTTACCACGTTTACCATTTTAAGCCAGTGTCTATTTGACGGAGACTGAAATCCTTAACGTAGCAATTAATATTAAGGAGAAAAAATAGACCTCTTCCATTATTCAAACCATGCGCCCTTGTTGTCACAAGCAATGGCTCGAAAATGACATGTAACCACTGTTATGCCTTTTGATATTGCTAGAGGATCGCCCAATTCACTTCTTAGTGTTAACTGACAGAGTTCCAAATACGAAGTGTTTACAGTATCATACTTAAGAGGCTTTATATTTTAGTGGTAAACAACTTCATAAGATTTTTTCCGTTCAAGAACACGTAGGAGGGGGACATTTGAATTACCTACTCTCGATGTTTCCACAAAGGATGCATAGAGAAATATGCAAGAGTCCGAAGCGAAACCAGGTGGATAATCAGCAAAAATAACTTGATCCATCCAGTAAACGGTGCAAGCATTTCTCCCATTGATCATATTCTGCTTAAAGCCAAGAATGTCTCTCAGATTATCATTGAGAATAATTATTTCAGTGTCAACAGGTGAGGTAATGTAAATCCTATCGTGTTCCAATGAATAATTAAAATGGAATGTACCATTCCTACGATATGAGATTTTTCTATTGATTGTATGACATATATCTGTCATATTATCGTATTCAATATATTTCAATTTGGCATGTGGATATTCCCTAGATTTAAGGGCTTCAACCCATTCATAGTCGACAAAGAGTGTCCAATCGAATGGTATAACTTTCATATTATACACATGATCCTTTCTCAGGATGTCATAGGTATTTTTGAGAATACAGTCGACAAGAGCCACTTCATATGCACCGTCAAATTTGATGGCGGGGAGAGTTTTGTCAAAAAGTCACTTGTCTTAGTCAAGACGTTGTAGAGAGGATCGGAAACATTGGACATGAAATTTACATAGTAATCATTGGGCATTGTCAATATCTTCAACACCGATCCAAGAATCAAAATCAGAGTTGTATCCTAGCCACCGAACAAGTAACTGTTTCTTACCCCTGCGAGTACGTGTCTTTAATATCTTTTCAATTTGATAGATTTCACTATTATTTTTAACTTTTTGTAGTTCATAGTCATAAAAGCCGCCGAGAATCTCTTCATCTTTGGTATCAAGCAAACGATAAGTTATGGGTTTAGTGTCTAGGATTTTCGCCACTTTGAAAAGGTTTGTGGACCACAAGTAAGTCCCTTTTTCAAAAAAATTAGTTGTTCCATTACTTCGGAAAGTCTCACCGACATGGAATTTATTTTTACTCTTGACAACCGATTCATTGGAATACTCTTTAAGAAAGGTTTCAAATGTATCATGATAAGAATGGTGAACTTCCGTTGATGTAGAGTTGGACAATGATCGATGTGGTCGTTGATTATAAATCAACATGATTTTATCTAAATCATGAATAAAAGCCGGTGTATTTTTCTATGTACAATATCTTGAAATTAAAAGTCAAATAGTTAGTATTAATTGTTTGGCCAATGCAGCCTTTACAGGACTATAAATGTGGCAAAGCAGTCTACTATATTTCTCTCATACTTTGGCTACATAAGAATTAAAAAATTCATTACTATGATCCGTTTGAATTTTTTTATACAAACACCGTTCAAAAACGCTTTCACAGGCCTCAGCAACTTCAACGCCTCTCTTTGATAGCAATGGAATCGCATATGCATAACGACTATAAACACTGATTGCAAGTAGAATGTACTTGTACGGTGTATTGTGACGTCATTGAATCTCAACTAAAGTCAGGAGATCTGCTTGCATTATATGCAATGGGTAAAAGGCTTTAGTTTTTCGATATTGATTGGCACGAAGTCTATGATTTCTATGTAGAGTGTAACTTGACTCATTTTGTAGATAGTCTTGTACACTTTTAGTGTGAACACCAGTGACTTTGGAAAAGGTGGTGGGGGAACTTAAACTCCCCACCTCACCAATATCTTCATAAGCATCTTTCAGAACTTTAAACATTTTGAGAGAAAAGAGGTTGTGTAACTTCTACTAGCTGTTTGTATACTTGGAGGTGATGGAGACACGATAAGTGTTTGCTTTTTATTAGCCCTCTTTGTCAAGTTTCCACTAAGTGTGTTTATATTTCTCAAGGTTGATTTAAAATCTTCTTCTTCTTCTTCATATTTTGTTAGTGTTGTTGTTGTTGATGATGAAGAATGTTCACTTAATTTTTTTAGAATTTGTTTATTGCTAATAAGACTTTTTGATAAATTTAATGTATTGAGAAATTTGTATATATGAGCGTCAAATGATAATAGTCCTTTACGATTTGTAACCATATCATAGATTAAATCAAGTAGATTATAGCTCTTGCTATGAATTACATTCCCTTCCCCATTGTTCTCAACTTGAATTTGATCTTGAACACTTTCCAAAATATAGGTTGAGAGTCGTGTTATTTGTTGAACCAAAGTTTTGGGGCTTATATTTCCAATTTTAAATAAAATCGAATCCAAATCCTCCATCTTTAATTGTGCTCCATCAGTAGCAGAATCCTGAGGAGATGATTCTTTTTTGTGATCAATACCAGCAGCAGTTGCCTTCACACTATAGGGCTTATGTTTGTCCACTCGGCGAAGTGCATCTTGAAGTAAAAGCAGTTTTTTATCATCCTCAATATTCTCGTTGTCAAGGAATTTACTCAGATTGTTCTCAAAGTGTTCCACGGGGGAGAGATTGAGTTCTATTGGAGTCAATTTATAGGGTTTTGCCATTCTCTCTAGAAAAAACTGTTTACAAGTCCTGCAATTATTGGCAGTAAAAGTGTGAAAAAGCTACCGCCCGCCTGAAGAAGTCGTTTCTTTTTAAAATTCTTTCCTTTCGTTTTAGAGGCAAATGTACGTACAATGGAACGATGTTGCCTTGCCTGTTGCTTAACTACTTCTGGCAATTGAACATTACCCTCGATCAAATTTAAACAAAGTTCAGATATTAGATTAATGAAATCACTGTCAATACCATGTTTGAGTATAGCTTTCCTAAGCGAAAGTTTTGAAGTGCTTAGAACCGAAAACAGATGTCTATTTTTATATAGTTTCTTCAGTGTCATGATAGCAACTAATATGTATTTTTGGTTTTCACGGGGAGATAAACTGTAATTTTATTTGCAAAAATATTAGTGACTACACGCAAATCCTCGATTGTATTTCGATTAAGATCTAATAGAATGTAGCCGTAGGGTTTACTAGCTGACTGATTGTATGCTGTGAGCAACAATTTTGGTGCGCCTGGATAAATTTGTTTATTGAGAGTTATTAGTGAACTGGAATCACGAAAAACTCTGTAGATGATATAGTAGGTGCAGTTCAATGCAAGTGTTTGCATACATTTGCTCTGATGAAAGAGATTGTGTAGAACCAGAGTAACGGAAATCTTTTCATGATGAGAGCAAACGGTGAACAATTGCAGCATTTCCTGGGACCATTGTTCAATAGATTCAGCCAGATCGTCAATGATCAGCCAAGAGTTTGGTTCAATAATGCTGAAAACATCAAGTCCCTGTATGAATTGTATCTGCACCAAACCCGTGGTGGCAGCAATTGCTTTTATTTTATCATATGACTCCTGCCAAATACTGTAAAAATAGTAGATTTTTTTCGGCTTTTCCACAAACATTTTGTCACAATTTTTAATTATTTTAGTTAAGAGTGTTGTTTTGCCCGACATTGACGGCCGACACAAAGACGATCTGAATGGTGTTTTAAATTGATACATGTTCCCTTCAACAGTTCACCTAGACAACTAACTGTAGACTATGGCTGTCTAATGACTAAATAATTCCCCTATTACTACTCCCTTCAAGAATAATAAGAAGAAGACGAATAAAGAATCATATTTTCTTTTATTATACGCAAAAAAAGTAATAATACTTAAAAAAAATATTACATTGAACATGAAAGCACATTAAACATGACAAAATACACTTTTTTAGTTTATTTATTATAAAAAATACAAAATTTACATAGGCTCATAGAAAAAAAACACTTAAATAAATAAACTTTTTTTTAAATTTATTTATAATAAGAAATAAAACATTTACATAGGCAGAGAGAAAAAACACTAAAATAAATACACTTTTTTTTATTTATAGAAAAATACAACATTTATTACAATGATGCACTTAAAATAATATCACTATTATTTCCAATATTTTAAATTTTGGGGTCCCCCCTCCCCCCGGGGGGTGGGCGCTGCGGCGGCCGGGGGCCCGCTGGGGCGGGCCGGGAAGCGCCGGGGGGGCCCACCGTGGCGGGCCCGGGCCGGGGGGCATTAAATAGTGGAAATTGATCTGCCTTGCACACACACACACACACACACACACATTGAAAATTGTTTATGATAAAGAACAAAAAAAAAGAATTAAAAACACCCCATTACCCAAAAAACCCTCCCACCCAATTTATACTTCTTTTTTTTTAATGAATTTAAGTTAATTTTTCTAGACCGAGTTGTTTTATTTAATCTATAAAATAAAAAAGGTCTGAAAATAAATAATGAACGTGTGGTAGTGCCATAACATCAACCACAAGTAAAAAGACATTGTCCGATATGGCCGACATGGCGTTTTTGTCAACTCTAACTGTGTAGTTTTTAAATTGTAAAGAGCGAATCGCCATGACTTTCGCCCTTGGCACTAAACTACGTTCCACATAGTTTCTATACACACTCATGTCGACATTTTTTTTACAAAGTGTGTAGGTACCCCTTGCAAACTTGTTTTATATCCTTGTTGTGTGTTTCCACACAGTATACCTTCGGACCAGAAAACACATCAATGGATATCAGATAGCTACCCATTTCAGATTTTAGAATTAACAATTGATTTGGAGACTGGCGTTTTACTAGCTCTGGATTGAGGGATTCGTCCCAATTAGTGTATTACATTTGTGAGCTAATGTACTCGCCATTTTCCAAATAATTCAATAGATTTTTAGTTTTGACTTTTAACAGGAGTAAATCAGTGTCCCCGTAATACTCTTGAAATTGTCACCCAATCTGCCACTGCACCTTTCATACATTATAATGAAATGACAACATAAGTTTCTTGGATATTTAAGTTATTGCACTTCCCCCTGCAATATTTTTATTTAAGACAATGTTTCTTTTCTTACGTTTTAGGAGCACCATATCAGAGTCTATGATTGTGAACGATGTGAAGTTTGGATCCGCAATGATTCGAGCACAATCTTTGGGATTGGTTACAATGTCACATCGACTTCTGTTTCATACGCTCTCACACATTTTATCGAAAGCTGAGTTCAAAATGAGTTTATAGACTACTTTTTAAACTTTAGTTTTCGATTGTGAACGCTTCCTGACAAAGGTGTCGATAAACGTTTTCATGTAAAGCTTTTGATCAAATTGGAGGGCTCTATGAATCTTTGTGACCTTGAAACCCTTGGACACCATCCATTTCAATAGCATATCATGAACAACGATATTCTCTTTCGGGTTGACGTCATCAAATAGTTTTTGGTCTTACAGTACTCAGTGCATACTCCCATCCTCTACTAAAAATAAATTTCAGGGGCTCAGAGAATCCCTACCCACCGGTCTATTTATGCACAGAAAAACAAAGTCTTTTACCGAGTCATGGATTTCCATGGGTATTTCACCGTCAATTCCAAAAAACCATCCATGTGCCCTATTCTACTCAACACAGGCAATGTCGGGGACCTTCGAAGCACATGGATTTTCAAGCCATTTATAATTGCCACACTGCAAACAGTAGTTAGACATTGCTTATGGGTAAAGAGAATTCATATCCAAAAAAACTGCGTCCGACTTTTCATCGGTGTGCTGTCAAGTCGGATCAGTTTTCATGATACGATCCCCGTGAAAAACATACCCCCCCTCATTGATCTCTCTACAAACAGATGCTGATCAATATCAGTGATCAGACCTATTCCTTCTTTGCTGATTTTAAGTATGAAGTCCATCACCAAATGAGGAGTGGAAAAATAATAACCTAAGTCCAACCCAAATTCCCCATAGATTTTATCTGTATTTTTGCACACAATGTCCAGAAGAGTTAGTACGTCACTGGCAAAATATAGTTTACAATAATACTACCTATTTTTCCATCCGTCCTTTGCCCGAACCCTCTTAGCAAATTGATAGTCGCTATTGCTGCACTGACTCTCAGTAATAGAATTGTAAAAAGCTTCAATGGGCGGTAGTGACACCTCATCTAGCCTTGAGACAGAGTTTTAATAATCTTATGGATATATGCCCTTACACGTTAATAAATCATATATTTCATCATCGGGGAAGCCCTGTTTGAGGAGGGGGAAGCTATCAAAATTGTCACTTTTCTGTACCTGAATCAATTGAGTTAAAGATTTGGGGAAGAAGCTGGAAGAGTCTAAAAAACGGATCTTATTCAGGCACGTGTTACGCTTGTCAACTGTTTTCCACATGAATTCTAGCAGCAGTAGCTTCTCCGATGATTTGGGTATGATATTATATGAAAAAGAATCATCTATACATGCGTCATCTACAACTCCACCCTTGGCAATGCGGGCCGATACCGGTAGAACAAACTTTAAGTCGTAATTGGAATTGTGTATAAAAAACGGTAGGAAATATTGCTGTCTAACGTTTAAACTGCACGGCTGATGGGCTACCCCTCTAAAGTTACTCCCTCCCTATGTAATTTCCTGCCACAAATGATCATGGTCGATCACCTTCCTCCTCCCACCATTCCCAACACCATCATCAAATTCCCCTTTGCAAACCCAACACATTTTACGATTTTTAATGGCCACTATGTCATCTGGTGATAGGAGCATAGGATAGTTTGTATAACGAAGGCGCGAAATTGCACCATTCGCTGTTTTGATTAGACTGACCAATGTCGAGCGCATGCAGTCTTTACCATCACCCGACATCTCAACTACATCCAGCACTTGCATTGTATTATTGGAATCTCGTTGCACGTGAGCGTAAGAGACCCCTATGGCTTTATGTATATTAACACGATTTGAATTTGACGAATCGCACACGTCTGTCGGTTTAGCTTTGCTGTCCAAAGCGATCTTATTGCTTTGCAGGAGTGTGTTTTGGAAATTTTTAAAACGTAATATTGCTTTTCTTCCACTTACCGTCTCCACAGCTTGGTATCCATGATGTTTACAGTATTTCATTCGATGCTTTAACTTTAAATCAGAGCGAAATCTGGAGAGACATGTTGGACAGTAATAACACACACCACCCCGATGTTTACCGTCACTTAGAACCCTACTAATATCCGTAATCGGATTGAAATGACCAATTAAATCGGAGTCTGTGGGTGGGGTGTATAGAAGCCACACCCAATTTTCTACTGATTCAATTGAAGGAGCTCGCACTGGAAATAATACACCCTTCTTATCGGAACGCTGGCCCTCCTCAAATTCGGTTTCATGCTGTAACACCGTGACACCAATCTTAAAATGTGCATTAACCTGCTCAAAAATATCTATGCCTTTTAGTGTCACGGGAAATTGACCATTTAAACAATTAAAATCTACTTTGGAGAAGTTTGAACCTTCCCTACCATTAACTGCCATTTCATCCAACTTTTTCCTAGATGCATCTTCGCGCAGAGGTCTGTATGCTGCAATTAAAAATGCATACTTGAAACACTTTAGCCTCGTATCGAAACAGATTCGTTGTATCCCCTTACACCCCTCTAAATCTGAATGATATTTTAAAACTATAGCCCTTTCCCCATGCCCACCTCTTACAATAAAATCCTTTTTGAATCTACAGATATTAACATTTAAACTTTCAATAAATAAAACCACAGATCCACTACCCCCCTCATTATAATTTTCACATTTACTTTGAATACTATTAACCCAATTTAGAAAAATCTTCACGTAATTTATAAATGGGGGTGAATTGCCAATATCTCTGTGTGCAAGTACTTCGAATACATCTCACCCGCATTTTCATTAAAAAAAATATGTTTAGTGCTATTGATGCTTTTAAACTGACCCCCACCCCCACGCCCCCATCTGTTGTTCAAGAATGGCTCGAATATTATTAGTATTTAAATGTGTAATGGCCAAGGGATCTGTTATTATATCCCCCGACACTAGAGAGTTGAAGGGGTCACCGAAATTGGCGCTGTGGACTTTTGTTTGGTGCAAGGCAGACTTGGACGGAAAAAAATCTGGAAGAGGGGATACTTGTGTTGTTGTTGTTGTTGTACTACTACTACTACTACTAGCTATATCATTAAGCGGAATGGTGGGGGGTGACACAGAATTGTCAATAACACCACCATCCCCAGTCTGTTCAATTACATTGGTTGGAGATGGCATGAGGTCCCCTAAGCCTGAAAGCACATATTCCAAGGTGTTTGAGGACAATTGATTGAGTCAGCATGTATTATCCTGTGTTGGAATTTTTTTATGAGGATCCGGTTCAGTTGCACTAGTAACACCCCCTAAATGCTCACGCATAAAACTATCTGCCCACTCCGGATCCTCAAGCATGTCAATATCACTAGTCAACTCGTCTAGGCTAGCCATATCCTTAAAAACATGATTAAGAAAACCTCTACGCCACTCCATATTCTCTAGAACTAATGAAGGTTCCTCACTGAGCTCCGTTTGTGGTGATAGAATTGGTCCAGTAAATGTTGATGTCTTATCCCTCAATGGTGGTGCTATATCATTACGCTATAGAAAAATTGTTTTATTTTCTATGTGAAATAAGCATTATTTCATAAAGTTGAAAAATCATGTTCATTTCTACTCGTATGTTTCCCGAATATTTAACACGTACCATTTTCCACACCTAGCCCCCATAAAACTCAATTCCTGCTCCTAGAATTATTTAAACTAAATAATTTTTGCTTAAAGCATTATTTACAGAACAAATGCATAATAAATTACAAATTTTGTTAGTAACATAGACACAAACACACAATAAAATAGTGAAAATCATTACATTGTTATTGAATTTGCAATATTCATTATACTATCTCAATGAATTATCGAGTGGATGCGGCGCATGCACCGCTCACACATACACACACACACAGGTACGCCGACACACACAGACACAGACACACACACACACACACACACAAACACAGAGACACACACACACACACACACACACACACAAAAACACACAGAAACAAACACAGAAAAAAACTAAGACACACCAAGAGTCACAGAAAAACACACCACAAGCCCATCACAGCCACAGAGCACCCCAGACCACCTCCCCCAAGCGCTCAAACAGACACACGTGCATACACTTCGACATCCACACACACACATAAAAAACAAGAATCGCCGATATATATCTTTCTCCATCCTATAAAGTTCCTCCATTTATTATAAAGTAGATGTGGTGCATGCCCGGCTCACTCAAACACATATACATACACACATACACACACACACAGACATACAACAATCATTACGCCGTTATTGAATTTGCAATATTCATTATACTATCTCTATGAATTATCGATTAGATGCGACTTTTTCACCTCTCTCACACACACACACACACACACACACACACACACACACACACACACACACACACACCCACACACACACACACACACACACACACACACACACACACACACACACACACACACACACACACACACACACACACACACACACACACACACACACACACACACACACACACACACACACACACACACACCACCACACACAAAAACACACACACACACACAAACACACACATAAATACGACAATCATTACGACTTTATTTAATTATCAGGTCTACAGAAAAATAAGCGGCACATGTACCGCTCACACACACTCCTTCAAATTGACTTGGGGAAAAAGAATCATTAGCGAGAAATAGTAGTTGAAAAGTCACATTTAAATTTGCAGCTTGCATATTGAGAGCTGGAGAGGCCTCATCATTATCGCCTTGCATTGGTCATGAAGGGCCCGGCAATGTTTGATAGGGGGTGACCCCCTGATCTTGACTAGATGAGACTGATGCATTATGAGAATCTATCCATTCTCTCTTGAATTGTCTTCCAGGTTGCATAGAGGTTTGTGCAGAGCTGACACTGGCTTGAGAGGCTCCTGGCTGGTTCAGAGAACTTGTAATGGAGCTAGCATATCTGATGATGGATGGTCTTGCAGCTTGCATAGATTTGATATCACCCCATCTTGGTCTCTTTTCGGAGGGAGGGTAATTGTATGAATTCTCTTCCTTAAAAAAGAAGAAAAATTTAGTAAGGAAATAATAAGCCCTCTTTTACAGATAAATTGCTCTCTAAAGTTTATTCTGGGGTTTGTAGCACTCTAGAATGTCTTAGCACTTTAGAATAAAACAGAATAAAACAACAGAGTCTCTCAAAATCCCTGAAGCTATTTTAAAATGTATAAGTATCATTTATTTAACAGAAATCCTCGCTTTTGAATGGCCACCAAATAAAGAAAAAAACCCTTGTATAACCGAAACCCCGTACAACTGAACCCCCGTGCTACTGAACCCTCTTGCTACTGAACCCTCGTGCAACTCGACCCCATTTAACTAAACCCCCGTGTAACTATACCCCCTTTAACTGAACCCTCGTGCAACTCAACCTTCCGTGCAACTCAACTCCCATGCAATTCAACCCCAACCTGGGCATGCACATATTTCCTTTTGGTGAATTGACTTTCCCTTTTAAGCACTCTCTGAAAGTTCCAACTTAATACACAAATTCCTTAATGAAGAAATAGTTTGTTTTTTCACCTTACAATGAATGTGATAGAATTGATACATTGCCCCCTTCCCTGTCTTATATTTTTCTAAAAGCCTCTTAATCATCTGTTAAACCCTTTTTGCTTTCATCAAATACGTCTCGTTTAATTTGGCCATAAAAAGAAACTCTTGAATCGCGCATACAAGAATCATTTATTTAACAGAAATCCTCGCTTTTTGAATGACCACCAAGTAAAGAAAAAAAAACCTTGTATAACCGAAACCCCGTACAACTGAACCCCCGTGCTACTGAACCCTCGTGCTACTGAACCCTCGTGCAACTCGACCCCATTTAACTAAACCCCCCGTGTAACTATACCCCCTTTAACTGAACCCTCGTGCAACTCAACCTTCCGTGCAACTCAACTCCCGTGCAACTCAACCCCAACCTGGGCGTGCACATATTTCCTTTTGGTGAATTGACTTTCCCTTTAAGCACTCTCTGAAAGTTCCAACTTAATACACACATTCCTTAATGAAGAAATAGTTTGTTTTTTGACCTTACAATGAACGTGCTAGAATTGATACATTGACCCCTTCCCTGTCTTATATTTTATAAAAGCCTCTTAATCATCTGTTAAACCCTTTTTGCTTTCATCAAATACGTCTTGTTTAATTTGGCCATAAAAAAGAAACTCTTGAATCGCGCATACAAGAATTATTTATTTAACAGAAATCCTTGCTTTATGAATGGCCACCAAGTAAAGATAAAAACCCACAGAATGAGGCCTCGTTCCATCTTGCCCCCTATCAATTCTGAGTTTCCGGATAGAATTATACAAAGCCTCCGTCTTAATCAACAAGTTTTTGTTTTCAGATACGACACGTTTTGAAATTTGGTTTCAAAAAAAGGACCCTTTTCTGTAATTATAAATACATATGGTTTTAATCTCTGTGATAAAATGAGCTTGCGAAGCCTGTTCTCCAAAAATGACCGTTTCATGTAACACAGAAGAATTCTATTTAGATCGGAAAAGGATTTTTGATAACTGGAAAAAAGGACATTTTTTGAACGAAATAACTATTTCTATAGAGCAGGGTGGGGGTGGTTTTTGTTTACATAGAGGAAAAGAGCATACTTAGCGTTTTCTATCGAATATACTCATTATATTTTAAGATTTTGTATTGGTGGAGAGGAGGAGGGCTAAGTCCCCCTGAAATTTGAATTCACTGGTAAATACTTTTTATCTGGAAATAAATTATGAAATCTAGTAAGCTGCACTCACATTGACTATTGACGAATCCGTTGTTTTCAAAGTTAATAATATGTAGTGTACTATGTTTAATATGTTAAAACATAATGAAAATTGAATTGTAGTGCATGAACATTTTATACAGTTTTTCAAGGACGAATAAAAAACGGATGTTGAGTTACATAATTTCTTGCGTGCTCCCAAAACATGTCTGACTACTTTATATCATACCAGTTCTTTTTTAAGAATGTACACGTGAACTCATGATATACACTCATTGTGCAATTGACAACAAAAACAGAAAAAAAACCTGTTTGCTTTAAATTATATTATTACGACCAAACTCTCAAAACATGCTTGACTACATTATACATTGCCAAGTTTAAAATATTCACGCGTGAGTGTAGTGTCTCAAGCATGGCTTTTTCTTGCGCAATTCCAATGTATCATTCATATTGTATACACTATTATCTTGTACCGTTTCTTGTATCCTTTCATGTATCCCTGAAACTGTATACAAGGTAACTACTTGTGTCTCCTTTTTTATTCTTTCTTCTTTTTATTTAGTCGCCGCTAGTGTTGGGCGATAATTAGATTAAACGATGTATCGATATATCGATATTTTTACTTTCGATATTTGATAATCCATACATCGGTTTTAATATTTCTGATAAGTTTTTTTTTACTCAGAATAACTTTAGGTTTTGGCAAAATTCAATGACAAAATTTGTAATTAAAGAGTATTTTGCACGATTTTTTTTTTCAAAATTTTAATCAAATACAAAAAGGAACTTCTATTACATAAACGAATATTATAAAAACCATGATTTGGAATTATTCGAGCTCAGGGTAAAGAGAAATAAGCCATTGGCTATTTTTGTCTATTCAAATCAGCAACATGTCAATATTTTCCCATGAGAATTGGTTCAGCCTTTAAATAATTAAATCAAAAATTGTTTTATTTTTCAACTGAAAGTTAAGAGCAATACTAAGACTTAAAAGAACAGAAATTGTTCATTATATAAGGGGGATATGCCCTCCTCAATACCTTGATCTTCAAGCCAAAGTTTCGTTTTTTATTATAATAATGTCCTTAGTCTGATTAGACAGTGCTTGTGTTACAGGAGTTGTTCATCAATAATTGGGATTAAAAAATAAAATTAGCGTAAATAGTGAGGTATTGAGGAGGGGGATTTGCCCCCGAATATGGGATTATTTTTATTCGTTTTAAGTTTTAATATTGTTCCTTACTTTTATTTGAATTTTTTTTTAATTTCTGATTGTTTTTAAAATAATGCCAGATTATCCGCCTTTTCACTCCATGGGAGATGCCGACCAAGAAAATTCCTCCTTGGAAAGTTCCTTCCACATAATATCTCCTATCCCCAGACAATTCCATCCCTACTGAAAATTCTCCCCAAAAACTTCCTGCGGACAAATTCGCCTAGAAAATTATCTTTAAGCCTACTTTCGTTTGAAAAAAAATGTTTTTCTTTTAATTTCTCATAGTTTTTCAAATCATGCCGGAAATCCTCCCTCCGTTGAATTTTTTTCTGGATATTTTCTCCTCCCAATGTCTCAATGGAAAGTTTCTCCCACGTTAAATTCTTCCATGGAGAATCTCTCCCGCAGAACCCCCCCCCCCCCCACGGAGAAATCTCCCAGACAATTACAACTCCTTTGAACATTTTCCCTGGGCAATTTTCCTGGAATATCTCCATCTGTAAAATTAAATTGGCAAATAAAAAAATTCAAATGAATTTATTGAAAAAAATGTGCATTGTAAATTTAATATACATATGCTGATATTTATTCGTTAAAATCTCAATTAATTTTTGATTTTATAAAGTTATAAAAGTGAAAACATCTAAAAGAATTTTTTCAGTAGCCTAAAGTACAAATTGTATTTTGGCTTTTCGAAAGCATTGGGCTTAGAACCCTACTCATATTAATTTCTAATAGTTTTGAGTTTGACTCTGTTATTTATTTTAGTTTCTGTTTGTTTTGGGTTTCATTTATTTATTGATACTTATTTGTGGTAGTTGTATGTTTGTTAGATTATTTGATTCTATTTTTGTTCATTTTGGTTTAATGGATATCTTCACTTCTTTTTAAAAACTTATTTTGTGGAAAAAGTTTTTTTTTCAATTAATTTCTGTTCGTTTTATATTGACATATTCTTTTTCAGGGAGAAAGACTGAGCCTCTTCTAAAGTTAACAACCATCCCTTCCATAAAAAACCTTAAATACCCCCTAGGCATAACTAACAACCCGTGAGTAGAGATGCCATAATATCTCCGGGACGACACCCCTGCTGCCACCTACAACTTTTTTTACATAGTTTATCGATGGTTATGTGTGTTGGTCGATTTATTTAATGTTTTATGGTTTTTGTCAGTGAGAATGAAAAAACAGAAAGTTTGTCATATTTATGTCTGTTTTCATGGATGGTTATGTGTGTTGGTTGATTTATTTGATGTTTTTCATGGATGGTTATGTGTGTAGATCAAGTTAATTGACGGTCTTATTGTTTTTGTCAGTTAGAATAGAAAAAAAGGAACTTTGTCACTTTCATGGACTATAGAGTCATTAGTGAGAACACGCGGTTAATGTAGTGAATGTTGTTGTTATTGTTTTGGGCACGCAATAGAGTCATTAGGGAGAACATGTGGTTAATGGGGTCAATGTTGTCGTTGTTGTTTTGGGCACAAGATAGAGTCATTAGGGAGAACACGTGGTTAATGGGATCAATGTTGTTGTTATTATTTTGGGCACGCTCTCTGAGAATGTCAAGGCCAATCAATCGGTTGTTGCCGACCCAGCTGTCTTCTCTTCCCAGTCTAGAGTCAGCAGTCGGAGTGAAAGGACTCAAAAACGAATAAATTTGAGAAAGAGAGAATTAGATCAAATCTAGTGTTTATGGAAAAACATTTGATTTTGGATGATGATTTTCTCGAGTTATCTCTTCAACGCAGGATATTCTCTCAAGGAACACTTGACAATATAATGAAAAGTGATTCTCCCCCATTGGACTATTGTATGAAACTTTTAAAATGCGATTCAAATGCTTATACTCAATTTATTGATATATTAATTGGAAAAAGGAAGAATCCTATTGTGGATATACTTTCATTGCCAATGTAGATGGCTCCTCATCCGAAAGAGCTTGCGTCACAGAGTTACTCCTCTCCCATTTCCTGCACTTTGAATTTATGGCGCGAGGACAATCAGTTTTGTTTTAGCTGTGAGAGAGTTGACATCGGAAACCAAAATGTTCTATATATGCCCATTGTGCATGTACACTCTTGGAAGTTGGACTCAATGTGAGAATTGTACAATTATTGATGACTATAATGAAAAGTGTAAATTATGTAATCCTTTTAAATTACATAGAGGCTATGCAGTACAAATTAAAGGATGTAATTCATGTCTTGAAGAGGTATGTACCTCTCACCCTGGAGGGCACCTATGCTCCAATTGTCACAATGATAAATGTGATCAGTGGGAGAATACTTACCCCGCTAGGATTGGAAAGAATCCTAAACGTGATTTTAGTTTATTTCTACGAGATTGGTATCGTCATGGATTTAAAGTATTCTGGGAAGAGGAATCTGGTCTACGATTCAACTGTTGGGGTAACGAGACAATCTGGTTTCTACGTCTTCGCTGTGACGACACTGCCTACTATGACTATAAACCAAGTGATTTTTATTTGGCAGTTACCGAATGTGATTCACCACTTGAAAACACTGTATGTGATATTGCTTCAAATAGACAGATTGAAACTCGTGAATTTCATAATATGAATGCAAATAGTATCATTGACTGTACAAAGAGATATGACAAGGGTGGAGTTACATTGTACTGCAGAAAATGTGACCCTGACTTTGCAGTCAATCAAGATCAATATACAGTGAATCCAAAGGATTTACCAGCATTAGTGGTTCACGACAGTTGCCTATACACCGATGAAGAAATCTAAAAGTGAAAATTTAAAGATGTTGTTATATATATAAATTTTATTAATAAACAAATTCACATACATTTTTTAAGCACTTTACACTTAGGGCACTAGAATCAATATTAAATACACATATAAGAATATTTTCCACTAGAAAGTCGTTCAGACGCGGATTGTCACCGTAAATATGGAGAAACTGCTTGTAAGTATAGCCGCGACATCGGAACACAAAATATAGTAGTGCATGGAAGCCACAGCTCTTAGTCGTTAGATCCTGCACCCTCTTTCGATTTTGAATAATAGTTTTTCCACTGCTCTCAATATAGTTGCTGATTTGAGGCGTGTAGAATGTATAGGGTAGACCAAGAGGATCAAAAAATTCAATCGTCTTCATTGTTTGATAGATGCACAGCCAATGACCCGTCAGCACAGTCGATGTACTGCTATTAACAATAATTAAAGTATTGTTCACGCTTTGAATTTTTCCTAGATAGTCTGAGGGTAGACAATAGGATTTGTACTGATACATGTAGGGATCCATTTTGAATATATTAATTATTTGACGGGTGTTTTTGGGACCAGGTCTGGTAGAACACTGCCTTTGAGAGTGATCTCTTCATAGGTTTCATATTTATTTGGTGAGATCAGTGCACCACTCTAAGCTAGGGGGCCTGAAAATGTACACTCTAAGCGCACACTCTCTGTACATACTATACTCATATTATGTGCACCAGACAAATCCAATACAATGATACCATGTGTTTTAGCAAACATATCTTCGGTTATACAATTTTCAAATAGTTGCAAATCATGATCTAGGGTTTGCATGGTCAACTCACACAATGTTCTATAGGATTTATCAAAAGATAGATTGTAGAGTGGGATGCCGTTTACTTTGCACACAAGAGATGAAAGTCCAAACATCTCGAATTTATGTGGGCATTCATTCCATGATCCTATTGCACTGGCGCTCTTTACAAATGCCAAAGCCAATTTCGAGGGGATTTCACCATTGATAAATAACGAATCGGTGAAGGTGCGTGACCCCATGGCAATATGACGTTGATTGGTGATTGTATGAGGAACAAGTAGTTTAATATTATTTCCATTGGCTCTTAGCTTTTCCACTGCCAAAGCAACAGAACTCATAACCTGTTGTTTGCGTACATGAAGTATTGCCGAGGTGAGGGAGAGACTTACATCGGGATTGGCAGCAAGTTCTTTTCTCAATATGAAATTTGATGGTGCAAGCGTCAATTTTATATCCACTTTAACATTGGGCGGCAGCCATTGGGGTATATTAAATATTTCATGATATATTTTTCCAACTAGATGTAATTCACTAGTTGTAGCATTTTTAAGCGTATCTGTACTATCAGTATTAGTAATATATTCATATCCATTGGAGGTGCCTCTCAATTCCTTGTATGACTTGGGCGTCATCAGCATGAATTGCATATAGCTTGCATAGTTTGAGAGATTGTTGCTTGTGCTCACCAGCGTGCCGTTGATGTAGACACTAATTTGACGAAATAAATTATGCAGTATACAATTTTCATAGGATATCCCATCACCTCGAACTGGCATTGTATTATAGGATTTCCGGACTTTCATTTGTAAATCTATAAATGCTGAAGACATGTCCATAAATTAGTCTTCATTGGAATAAATTTTAAAGTGGATGTTATCGGAGAGGGGTTTTAGTGGATAGAATTGTTCATAGTATCCATGCTTGACACTCACATCAACATTTTCGGCATTGAATATATTCACTGAGGTCGGTATTGAATGTTGAGAATCCTTATGCGGTAGGTAGGATGTTAAGAGAAGAAATCAAGTTTCTATCTAACAATTCCCTTCCTGGGCCTTCTGTTTGCACAACGTGTCGGCTTTTTCCTTCTTTTCTTTGACAAAAGGGATGTCTTTCGTTTCCGACCTGAGTAGAGACTGATGAGTGATGCAAGGTTTCTTGACCTTTTTAAACCTTTACCATTTTGTTTTAATTTCTCACCAAGAGTTCGCGCACTGGACCTAAGATTTTCCGTAGCACTTTTTTTAAAATCCTTGCCAGAGCCCCAATCGTATAGTGTAGAGGATAGAGGATGCAAAATCTGTCGCAGCCGGTACAAGATATTTTCTAGCCAGTGGTAGTGATGAGCATAACAGCTTAGCAAACCAACTGCCAGGACCATAGCCATACACTGACGAGTGACCCTTGCAATAGTCCAGTCCATTGCCCTGTTGTCTTGGACCAATAGTTTTAGCATAGTAATAAATATTAGGACAAGTGAATACCAGTTTTCTATTAGACATCTTGCTGTTCAACGATAGGTTAAAAATAATATTGACTCACATCCAAACCTTTTGAAAGTACAATTGAATCACCTAGGTTTGTTCTTAGTCTTAACGGGAAGAGTTCCAAATGGGAACTGTTTAACGGAATATACTGAATATACCTTATAGTGTAGTGACGAATATGTTCTTGATTTGGTGTTCGTTCAAGGGCTCGTAGGAGGAAATCATTTGAATTACCAACACGAGATGTTTCAACAAACGACGCCTAGAGAAATATACGAGTGTCTCTGACAAAGCCTGGCAGGTAGTCAGCGAAAATAATATTGGCTTTTCCGGCACTTTTACCGTTGATTATATTGAGCTTGTAGCCGAGAATGTCCTTTAAGTTATCATTGATAATTACATTTTCATCGGCATTAGGTGAACTAATGTAGATCTTGCCCTCCTCCTTTGAATAGTTGAAATGAAAAGCTCCTTTTTTACGAGCGGAAATTCTTTTTTTGATGGTAAGAGATAAATCATCCATACCGCTGATTTCCTCGTAGGGTAATGCAACAAATGGATATTAGAATGAATCGATATTTTCGATTTTTTCTTGATCGTTAACGAACAGCCAATAATCATGTTGATTGCTAATGAACGGTCAATCATGGGGTCTAATTTTTATTTCATATTCACGATCCTTTCTAAGGATGTCACAAGTATTTTTGAGAATAGAGTCGACAAGAGCCACTTCATACTGTCCGTCAAATTTGATGGTGGGGGAGAGTTTTGTCAAAAAATCACTTGTTTTTTTCAGATCTTTTTAAAGAGGATCAGAAATATTTGACATGACGGTCACATATAAATCATTGAGCATTGTTAATATATTCAACACTGACCCAAAAATCAAAATCCGAGTTGTATCCTAGGCAACGAACATGCACCTGTCTTTTGCCCCTAAGAGTACGACTCTTTAATATATTTTCAATTTGATAACTTTCACTAGTGTTTCTAACTTTTTGCAGTCAATATTCATAAAAACCTCCGAGAATCTCGTCATCCTTGGTGTCTCGTAGTCGATAGGTTGTGGGCTCAGTGTCTAAGATTTTGGACACTTTAAAAAGTTCGTTGCTCCATAAATAATTCCCCTTTTCAAAAATATTGGTGGTTCTATTAATTCGAATAGTATCACCAACGTTGAATTTCATCTTCTTTTTCTTCTTATTGACATTGGATTATTGCTTTAGAAAAGCATCAAATGTATTTTCATTGTAATGAACATCCCGAGGGGTAGAGTTGGATAGAGATCTATGGGGTCGAGGGTTGTATATCTGCATAATTTTGTCTAAATCGTGAATAAAAGCACATGTATTTTTCAGTGTACAATATCTTGAAATTAATAGACGAATTGTTCTTATTAATCGTTCGGCCAACGCAGCCTTTATCGGACTGTGACTATAATAGAGTGTTGTATTATATTTCAAACGAACCTTTTGCACATGTGGATTTACAAGTTCAATGCCACGATCTGATTGAATTTTTCTATACGAATTCTGCTGAATAATACTTTCAATGGACAGAGCAACTTCAACACCTCTCTTTGGCAGCAGCGGAATAGCAAAAGCATAGCAACTAAAAATACTGATTGCCACTAGAATATATTTTTAGGGTGCATTGTGAGGTCGTTGAACTGAGTCTAAAGTTACAAGATTCGTTTGCATGATATGCACAGGGAAAAGGGCTTTAGTTTGTCGATAGTGTTTGGCACGAAGTCTATGATTCCGATGCAGAGTGTAACTTGGTTCATTTTGTAGATAGTCTTGTACACTTTTAGGGCGAACACCCGTGACTTTGGAAAGAGTTTTGGGAGAACTTAAACTTCCCGCTTCGCCAACATTTTCATAAACACCTTTCAAAACTTCATCCATTTTGAACGTAAACACAAAGTGTAATGTCCACTCCCCCTTTGCACACTGGTGGGTAAATCAATTTGTCTTCGCTTTTGACAAGCATCCACAGGTTTTGCGAAATCAATGGTGCTAGTATTTTCAAATATCGAATCTTCTTCTTTTTTAAATGGTGTTGTTGGTTGACTATATTCTATTAGTTTCTTAAGAAGTTGCTTATTGCCAATAAGACTTATGGGAAAGTTTGATACACTTAGAAGGGTGTATAGACTATTGTCCAAGGATATAAGTCCTTTGCGATTTGTCACCATATCACAAATTAAATCAACTAGATTATAACTTTTTCCCCGAATTAAGACTCGTTTCCCCATACTGTAAACGTGAACTTGATCGCCAGATTAAAACACGAGATAAGATAATACTCTTTTACTCTGTTACCGATACGTCAAAAGCAATAGATTGCAAATTTTCGTAAAACTTAAATTAACTCGTTTCTATTCCGTCTATGCAAGATAATGCGTTATTTCCGGAACAAAGGTGACGGTGACGGTGTGCCTTTCACGAGAATGCCTATGTTTGTCAACAAATCGCAAATCATTTTCGAACAAAAGAAGTTTTTTATCATGGTTACTTTTATCATAGTAAGTGAAAATACTCATAATGTCCTCAAAAGGTTCGACGGGGAAGAGTAGATGGTCTATAGGTGTTACTTTACATTGTTTTGCCATCTAGAGAAAACTGTTTACAAGTCCTGCGATTATTGGCAGTAAAATTGTGAAAAAGCTACAGCCCGCCTGAAGGAGTCGCGTTATTTTAAAATTTTTACATTATTTTTTTCAAGACAAGGCGACGAAACTGGAAACTTGTTTGGTTTTCTGTTTTCTAAAAACTTATTGCAGTTGAACATTTCCCACAGTTAAAATTAAAAACAGTACAAATAATTAGATTGATGAAATCATTGTCGACACCATGTTTGAGTTTGGCCTTCCTAAGCATGGGTTATGAAGTGCTTAAAACGGAAAATAAATGCCGGTGTTCATATAGTTTTTTTAGTGTCATGATATCGACTAATAGCCTTTTCTACTATTCACTGGAAGATATACTGTAATTTCATTGTCAAAAATGTCGGTGACTACACGAAGATCCTCGGGCGTGATCTGATTAAGATCCAATAAAATTTAACCATTTGGGTTGCTAGTCGACTGTGTGTACGCTTACAACATAATTTTTGGAGTGCGGGGTTTTATGTTTTTATTTATTTTTTTTTGTGAGATATAAACACTCACAACTCGATATATAATATAGATAGTGCAATTCAACGCAAGGGTTCGCATACATCTGCTCTGATGAAACAGATTGTGTAGAACTAGGGTTGTGGAAATGTGTTCATAATGAGATCGGGCAGTAAACATTTGTAGCATTTCCTGTGAGAACTTTTCAATAGATTCAGCCAAATCATCAATAATCAGCCACGAATTCGATTGAACAATAGTGAAAATATCAAGTCCTTTCATGAATGGTGTTTGCATGGTAGTGGCAATTGCTTTTATTTTATCACAGGACTCTTGCCAAATACTATAGCAATAGTAAATTTTTTTTGGTTTTTCCAAAAACATTTTATCGCAAATTTGAATTATTCTAGCTAACAGTGTTGTTTTCCCCGACATTGAGGGCCCACACAGAAACGATCTGAAGGGTGTTTTAAATTGATACATGCTGTTGACAACAGTCGGACTATGGCTAACTGTAAACCATGCCTGTCCAATGAATAAGTAGTAGTTGCCCCATAGATCTTTATATTCAAGAACAAAAAACAATATTTCATTGCAAAATTTATTGCAGCAACATAATCACTTGTTCAACATGAAGACTTTTTCAACATGACAGTTCTATTTGTTCAACATGATGAATGACGAGACTTTATAAATAAACAGTTTTGTCCATCTACAGCACTTTTTGTACAACACTTTTCTGTACAACACTTTTGTACAACAACGCTTTTCTGTACAACACTTTTCTGTACAACACTTTTCTATACAACAACAAAATACACTTGGAACATGAACTAGCACAGTTGAACATTAGAGTGATTGGGGGCCCCCCACCCCCCGGGCGCCGGCCGCGGGACTGGTCCCCCAAACCCTCGGGAGCCACGCTGGCAAAACAATAGTTGTCGTCACGGCGACGGGTTAGTGGTTGGGGTAGTGGTGGTGGTTAGTGCTTGGGTTAGGTTAGCTGGTTAGCTTAATTTATGAAAGGTTGAGTGGTGGTGGTTAGTGCTTGGGTTAGATTAATTTATCCAGTCCAAGTTGATTGCGATAGTCAATGTGTGCAACTCGATCTGATATACGGTAGTGATCATGAAGTAGGACACTTACACCATTCTCAAGCACAGAACTTGTCGGGCATAATCTAAATTGCATTTTTTCCATTCTTACAGCCTCATTTCTATACTGTAGAGAGTGAATTGCAAGCACTTGTGATCTCGGCACTAGGCTACTTTCTACACAGTCTCTGTACACGCTCATGTTAAAATTGCTCTTTACAAAGTGTGTAGGCACCCCTTTACATGTCTTCTTTTCATCCCCACTGTGTGTTTCAACGCAATAAACTTTGGGACCCGGGAACACCCCCCTGGATATCAAATCACTCCCCGTCTCTGATTTTAATTTTAATAGTTAGTTGGGGGTTTGACGTTTCACCAACTTGGGTTAGAGGGATGGATTCCAGTTGGTGAAATCCATCCGCGAGCTGATGTGCACCCCATTTTGCAAATCACCCAATAAATCTTCTGTCCCATTTACCTTTAACAGCAGAGAATCTGTATCCCATAGTAAACTTGAACCTCCCCCTCCCGTGGCCATTGCACCTTGCACACATTGTAAAAGAACGACAACATGAGCTTCTTTGAAATTTCTAGCACTGAACTGCCGCCTGCATTATTCTTCTTCAGTACTAATTTTTGCTTTTTCCTGTGTAGAAGAACCATGCCAGCCTCTCTACTCGTGAATAGTGTAAAATTGGGGTCGTCAATAATTCGTGCACACTCTAGAGGGTCAGTCAAGACATCGCAGCGAGATCTGTTGCGTTCGCTTTCACACATTTTGCCAAACGCTGAATTTAGAATGGGCTTGTACAATTCCTTCTCTACCTTTGAATTTGCCCTAGAACGTTTATCGACAAAAGTATCGATAAACATTTTTAAATATGGTCGCTGATTGAACTGCAGGACCCTATGTATTTTGGTGATTTTGAAGCCATTGTTCACCATCCAGTGCAAAAGCACATGGTGAACAATGATATTCTCCTTAGGGTCCAAATCAGTAATCATCTTGGGCTTAGAGGGAGTCCAGTGCATCCCCATATCCTCAACCTACGATCGATTGTAGGGGCTTGGCGAGTCCCTTGTCAACGGTCGAGTAATACAGGGAAAAACAAAATCTTTGACAGAGTTGTGAAGCGCTAGCGAGATCTGACCATCAATTTCAAAGAACCATCCTTGTGGCCCTTTGTCCTTGACGGTGTTAATGTCGGGAAACTCGCAAGGATTCTCAAGCCATTGATAGTTCCCACACGGCAAAGAGTAGTGGGACATTGCTGAGGGGTACAACGAGTTCATGTCCAAGAACACTGCATTTGACTTTACACCGGTGCTTTGTCCGCTCGGATCGGTTGATAAGACGCGGGCCCCGTGAAAAACATACCCCCCCCCCTCATTGAACGCTCTACAAAAAGGTGTTGATCTACATCTGTGATTAGGCCTATTTCCTCCCTACTAATTTTTAAAATTAAATCCATCACTAAATGGGGTGTAGAAAAATAATATCCTATATCTAACCCGAACTCTAAATAGATCTGGTCTGTATTCTTACAGACTATATCCAACAGAGTTAGAACGTCACTGGCCAAGTACAGTCTACAATAATCCCACCCATTTTTACAATCCCCCTTAGCCCACACCTTCTTGGCAAACTCATAATCCTCGGCTGTGCATTCACTGTTGGTCAGTGAATTGTGAAAAGCTTCAATTGGAGGTAGTTTCTCCTCGCTTAAGCAAGCACCAGAGCAGTAATAATTATATGCATATATACCTTTGCTGGTTAATAAGTCATACATTTCACTGTCTGGAAAGTGCTGTTTAAGCATCGGGAAGCTATCAAAATTGTCGCTTTTCTGCATTTGAATTTGTTGACTTAAGGATTTGGGAAAAAAACTAAAAGAATCTAAAAACCTAATTTTATTCCAGCATGTACGCTCATTATCCACCACCTGACATTTCAGTTCAAGAAGCAATAACTTCTCAGCCGATTTGGGAATAATGTTGTAGGAAAATGAATTATTCACCCATGGACTGTCTACTCCCCCGCCCTCCCTGTGCATACGTGTCAGTGCTGGTAAAATAAATTTTAAGTCATAATTAGAATTATGGATAAAAACAGGAATAAAAAACTGTTGGCTAACGTTTAAATTACACGATTGATGCGCTACCCTCCTAAAATTACTACCCCCAGATGATATTTCCTGCCACAAATGATCATGGTCTCTGACTTTCCCCTCCCCCTCTTTTCCCTTTAGTCCCCTTATCCTCCTCTACAAACTCCTCCTGACAAACCCAACATATTTTTTGATTTTTAATCACGAGACGATCCTCTGCAGACAGCACCATTGGATAATAGGTATTTCTCAAACGAGAAATAGCACCATTAGCCATGCCAATCAGTTTAGTCAATGCCTTGACCATGAATTCGTCTCCCTCATCCAATGTTTCTACTATTTCTAACAACCGCACGGTGATAGAATTGTCTCTTTGCGCATGAGCATAGGACACTGCAATGGCCTGGTGTTCTTTGATACGGCTTGGATATTGTGGGTCATTCACCTCCACTAGCTTAGCTTCGCAGTCCAAAGATATTTTGTTGCATTGGAGAAGGGTATTCTGGAAATTTTTAAAGCGTAGAATAGCCCTATCCCCTAAAAGTGTATCCACTGTCTGATATCCATGCTGTCTACAATGCTTCATATGATCCCGTAGTTTTATATCACTACGGAATCTAGATAGGCATGTTGCACAGTAGAAACATACCCCCCACCCCTTTTCTTACCCTCCCTCAAAACTCGACGAATGTCAGTGATCGGATTAAAAGGACCAAGTACGGTTGGTTGACTGAGTGGCTAGTAAAACAACCAAACCCAGGTTCTAAACAAATCATCTGACGGGCCCCTTCCGGGGAAGACCACCCCCTTCTTTTTTGAACGAGCCCCATCTTTAAATTCTTTTTCCTATTGTACCACAGTAACGCCAATATTTAAATGAGCATTAACCCTTTCAAACATGTCAATAGATCTTAGCGTTACTGGATATTTTCCTTCTAAGCAAGAGGAATATTCAGCTGGAAAATCGAACCCCTCCTTCCCGTGTAAAGCCCAATAGTCTAAATTGTTCTTGGCTTCGTCACTTTCTGGAGGCTCGTATGCTGATATGAGGAAAGCATACTTGAAACACTTTTGATCTGTTTCAAAACAGATCTTCTGGACACCTTGACAACCTACTAGATCTGGATTATATTTTAAAACTGTATCCCTATCAGACCCTGCCCCCCCCTCTTAAAGCAGAATCTTTCTTAAATTTCCATGTATTAACACTTAAATTTTCAATGAATAAAAATACTGACCCGCTTCCGTTTTCGTTATAGTTCTGAAGAGGCACAATAATTTGCCCCACCCACTCGTTCAAATCACCCTCAAAATTTTCTAAATTTGGATAAATTACACGCATCTCGGATTGTATAAAATGATAGTAAACCTCGCTTTTCCCCTCATTCAAATAAAAAACCTTTAAAACAGTTGAAACCTTAATTGAATCCCTACCCCCCCACAATTGAATTTGGTTCTCCAGTAGTGCACGAATTTTATCTACATAGGCGAGCACAATCTCTACAGGATCAAAAAAAAAATTTCCCCCCATAAGTGTATTAAAAGGATCCCCAAACGTTGTAGTGAAAACAACTTTATTATTTAAAAGTGTATTGGATAATTGAAAATTGGGGAAAGATGTACCCCCTCCCCCAAGTTGTTCAACAATATTTGGAGTATGCTCCACTTCAGTCGTTTGAAGTGGACTCGTTAGGGTATCGAAGGCTGGAGGAGGAGGGTTCCCAGTGAAATCATTTAAAAGCTGCAAAGAGTTCGGGCTCAAGTCTACCAGCTCAACTGTGCTAGCTTCTACATTAAAAAAATTGTTTATAAACTCTTCAATATTAGCTGGTACTTCAATAATATTGTCCCATGTTTCATTACCTTGAAACTCCAATGACGGTTCCTCCTCTTCATCACTGCACGGTGAGTAGGGGACCAATGCACCAACCTATAAATGAAAAATAACTTATTTTCAAATCATCCCTACTGTTAAAATTATTATTGCTTAAAAGCATTTGGTTAATTCAACTTAACGACAATCTAAGATATGACATAGAATTTTTTTTTTTTTTCGCGCCGCATCCCTGCGGCGCATCCCTGCTGCACATCCCTGCGGCACTTTCCTGGCCCGCGGCGCATCCCTGCGGCGTTTCTCGGGCCCGCGGCGCTTCATGCAGCGCCTCCCACAGCTCTTCCCAGTCCCCCCTTCTCATAATGCTCTTCAAAAGTTGAAATATTTCTAATTCCATATAGGTTCAGTAAACACATGAGTTTAATTATGGAGGTTAGATGAACGAGTTTGAACTTCAAAATGTCGAGAACCGTTGAGTCGCTTTCCCCTCACTAAAATCTTTGGCACGATAGAAATATTCAGTGTAAATTAGGACGTCAATGTGTGACAGATGGAATAATCTCTCTTAAAACTATATGAATGGAAATTAAAAGTTGTAGTGCCCTTTTTAAGCGACCAAAAAAATGGAGGGCAACTAGGCCCCCCCCTTTTCAGCGATGTCATAAATAGCAATTATTATTTTTGGGGGTATAACTTGTTTCGCTCTTACATAGAATTCTAATTTCCCAAAAATCTAACGCTAATTTGCAGACAATTCACAGCTAATTGTCTTGGCCAAACAATAGAATTATGCTAAAAGCATTGAAAGCCTAGACTTGGCGGCCTAACCGTCGCTAATGATAGAACAGGAAAAGGGGATTAAACAGATCTATTTATATGCTTGTGCGGAGCTTTAAGCAAAGATTAAAGCAAGATAGTATTCAATTGTGAACGGAATAGCATTTTGAGTTTCAATGGTATCTAAATTATATGTGAAGCGATAGCAACAGAGAAAAGAGCGGTTTCTTTGCTAAAAAATATATTTAGATAGGTAATAGTGGTTCATATCTCGCAGAGAAAAGTTTATATTGGAATTGAAAAGGACTAAAACATTGGAAGAAATAGATAGGTAGGAAAAAATGCTTACATTTGAATAAACCGTCTGAGCTTGGGTGCCCTATGGTCCAGGTAGTGCGTGTTGGAGGGTAACATCCTGACCTAGCGTCGATGGGGCAGCTATTAGAGGTCCAGGTAACGTGTGTTGGAGGGCGGAGGGACTGGTGACGTTAATTTCTTGTGTAGCTGGGCTAGCGATATCATATGGCTGTGCAGCCGGGACAGCTTCCGAGACCCTTGAAAAAGCTCGCGTAGGTGGGGCTTTGACAGTATAGCTATTCGCACACTCTCTCTTTAGTTTTCTGAGAGGTTGCATTGAGTCAACTAGCGTGGAACTAGAGGATTTTGCCCAGCGATCATATTGCAGGACGATAGCCTTCGCAGGGGGCGCATTATTACTCCTCGCTCTCTTAGGAGGTGGCGGTGAGGAGCACTCTTCGCTATTTGTACTACTCATAGCTCTCATCGATGTGGGGGCCACAAATTCTTCATAATTTGCCTTAAAGAAGAGAAGAAAAAATCAAATCAAAATAATTTCCCCCTCTATTTTAAAGAAAGAAAGTTATTAACCATAATTTTGTTTAGAAAAGTATTTATCGCAATGAAGTAAAGCAAAAAAACCATATTCTCTCCCCCTAAATTTACGAAAATTAACCCACCCTAGGTCTACCCTCTCATTGAGTTAATCATGCGTTTTATTCAAGCGAAAGGCATATCTTACAACCTTTTATTCAAATGTTATAGCTAAAATTACTAAATGCTGAAGAAGCAATTAAGGTAAGAAACAATTATCTTTTCTATTTTGTCACTATTAAAAGTTCTAACCCCCTCCCCCAACAAAAATCCTGGATTCACGCCAAGTAATATAAAAGAAACTATATTTAAATATTGAAAAAAAATTAAAAACTTGCCTATATAAGAAACGAATATATTTACACATTATTTTTATTGTAAATTGGTGTACATTTCTAAACACCGAATCCCCCTTACTTTTAATGCGAAGAAATAGTTTGTTTTCACTTTACACTGATGGCGGTAGAATTGAAGGCATTGCCCTCCCCCTTTTACATAATTTACTTACAACGAAGCTGTTAGAAGCGATGTATCGCCCCCTCCCCTATGTTACATAATGTCCCAAATACATTTTTAGACTTAATTTGAAAATAATCCATTTCACTTCTCCAAAATAGTGCATCACATATTATTGCTTAAAACTGTTTTAGTTTGACAATCAAAACAAACCCTTTGGGCTAGACCGATATCGTGAACACACCGGAAGAGGGGATGACAAAGTAATTATATGCTTGTGCGGAGAGCTTATGTCAAAACATAGCGGCTTAATAGTTAAGAGATAGGCAGAAGTTGATAGGCTTACAGAAAGAATAAATTTATCGAAAAGGTATTTCTTTTTGCGGTGGTTAGGTTTTGAGGGTAAAAGAATATATTTACGTTTCCATCGAGTATAAAGATTGCAAAGTGTTGTTTGTTTTAGAGTGGGGGGGGATTTAGCTGGAAATATAGAGGGAAGGAATTTATCGAAATGGTATTTCTTTTTGCGAGAATTTGGGATTGTAAGACAATGGGGAAGGGGGGGATATTGTTAGACCCTAATTCGAAAATAACTTGTTTCTCTACTTCCATACAGGTTGTGTAGGCCTAGCTTAATTATTGCATCATTGTGTTTTAATTTTGACGGAAGAATAGTTCCGTTGATCTTGTTTGTAAACCGGAAAGGGTGTCAGCTAATAATAGGCCTCGTGCTGGAGATTGTGTCAAAACAGAACGGGATTTTCATTAAAAATTGACAGAAGTCAGCAGACACTTTAGCTGAATATACTGGAGGGTGACCAAGGAAAATAAAAAGTGGAATTTAACGAAAAGGTATTTCTATTGGTAAGAATTTGGGATTGTAAGACAGTGTGGGAGGGGGTTAGGGTAAAAGGAATATATTTACGTTTTCCATTGAGTATAAAGATTGTATGGTTTGGGGGGGGGGGTTGAGGGTAAAGGAATATATTTACGTTTTAGCTGAATATACTGGAGGGTGTCCAAGGAAAATTCATTTGAAAATAAAAATGCACTTACATTGCTAATTGTGGCTGCCAAGGCCTCAAGCTCATCAATTATGTCAATTGTTCTATCCATTGTGTCACAATACTTTCTGATAATTGAATCACATTGCATGCCCGTTATATACGAAATCTCAAGGCCAAATTGTTATGTAAACAAAGCCCTCTGATTGGCTGACAAGGAAACACGTGATCTAACTGTTACCTTGGAAACTCATAACATTTGGCTTGAACAACAATAACAAATACTGTTTCCCGGGAACTCATAACATCTGCATCGAACAACAACAAGAAGGGAGTGACAAAGTTCCTGTTTTTCCATTCTCACTGACAAAATCCATAAAAACGTCAAATAAATTGACCAACACACATAACCATCCATGAAAAACATCAAATAAATCGACCAACACACATAACCATCCATGAAAACAGACATAAATGTGACAAAGTTCCTGTTTTTTCATTCTCACTGACAAAAACCATAAAACATCAAATAAATCGACCAACACACATAACCATCGATAAACTATGTAAAAAAAGTTGTAGGTGGCAGCAGGGGTGTCGTCCCGGAGATATTATGGCATCTCTACTCCCGTGCCCCTAATCTCCGGGATTTGTTTCAACCCCAAAGGCCTTTTTATATGATATTTAGACTATTTTGAATAAATAGAATGGCTGTCTCAAAATTTCTATTAGATGTATTTCGGGACAATACGACGTGTCGGAAGGGGGATAGAGGTAGCTGCCCTCCGATCGCTTTTATTCTTAGAAAGAGTACTAGAGCGTCTGATTACCAATCCAATGAAGCCCCTCCAAAGTTTATATGACTACGCTTTCTATAAATACCTTATATGTCCCCAGGACATAACTTACAACCCTTCCCTTGTAAGTCTTGGAGACTTTTGGTCCTCAAAAACATAATTTTCAGGCCATTATGATATGCTGAATAAAATGGTTATCTCAAAATTTTGATTGCAAGTGTTTGGGGAAATGATGGGTATGGGGGGGGGGGGGAGCATTTGCCCTCTGATCCCTTTCAACTAATAAAAAAGAAACTAGTCCTCTCAGTTTCCAATCGAATGAGTCCTTCTACCACAAAACTTTCTATAAAAACCTTATATGCCCCGAGGACATAACCTAGGACCCTTGTTCTGAGGGCTATTGGGGGAGGTTTGTTATCCTCAAAGACATAATTTTTCAGACCTTTTAACTACGTTGACCATAATGGCCATATCAAAATGTTTGGGGAAAGGATGGGGCGTGGGTGATTCTCCCTCCGATTACTTTCGTCTATTAAAAGGGACAATATCCTTCTCAATTTTCAATCCAATAACCCCTTTTTGAAGTTTTTACGACAACGCTTTCTATAAAAAGATTATATGCCCCCAGGGCATAACTTAAATCTTATCACCGAGGACTGTGGGGGGGGGGGTTGTCATACTGAAAAACATAATTTCTGGACCCTTCAACTAAGTTCAACAAAATGGCTATATCAAAATGTTGATCGGAAGTGTTTGGGGAAATGATGGGCGTGGGGGGGCATTCGTCCCCCAATCGTTTTTGACTATTAATAAGGCAACTAGCCCTCTCAATTCCCTATTTAATGAGCCCTTTTTGAAGTTTCTAAGAAAACGCTTTCTATAAAAACCATATATGCCCCCAGAACATAACTTACAACTTTTGCCCTGGGGCCTGTGGGGGGTTTGTCATCCTCAAAGACATAATTTCTGGACCTTTGAACTACGTTGAACAAAATGGCTATCTTGAAATTTTGATAGAATGTGTTTGCGAAATGGTGGGCGTAAGAGTGGGGTTAGTTACCCTTCAATCGCTTTTGATTATTAAAAAGGGAACAAGCACTTTGAATTTCCAATCGAATGAGTCCTTTCTGAAGCTTCTACGACAACGCTTTCTATAATAACCTTATTGGCCCCCGGGGCATAACTTACAACCCTTGCTATGAGGGTTTTGGGGGGTAGGGGTTTATCATCCTTAAAGATCTAATTTCCAGAGTTTTAAACTACGTTGAACAAAATGGTTATCTCAAAATTTTGATTAGATGTGTTTGGGGAAATGGTGGGCGTGAGAGGGGGGTTTGTTGCCCTTCAATCACTTTCGACTATTAAAAAGAGTACTAGATCTCTCAATTTCCAATTGAATGAGCCCTTTTTAAGTTTCTACAACACCGTTTTACTTAGAAGCCTTATATGCCCCCAGGGCGTAGATTACAACCCTTACCCTGAGGGCTGTGAGGGGGGGTATGTCATCCTTAAAGACCTAATTTCTTTAACTCTCAACTAAGTTGACAAAAATGGCTATCTCAAAATTTTGATTGGATGGTGGGCGTGACAGGGGGGTTATTTGCCCTCCAATCAATTTCTACTATTAAAAAGGGCACTAGCCTTTCAATTTCCAATCGAATGAGCCTTTTTTGGAGATTCTAAGACAATACTTTCTATTAAACCTTATATGCCCCAAGGGTATAACTTACAAACCTTGAACTGAGGGGTGTGGGGGCTTTGTCATCCTCAAAGACATAATTTTGAGACCTTTTAACTACGTTGAACAAAATGGCTTTCTCGAAATTATGATTGGATGTCTTTGAGAAAATAGTGGACGTGAGAGGGGGGTTAGCTGCCCTCCAATCACTTTCAACTATTAAGAAGGGCACTAGCCCTTTTAATTTCCAATCAAATGAACCCTTTTTGAAGTTTCTACGACAGCGCTTTCTATAAAGACCTCGAATGCCCCCAGGGCACAACTTACAACCCTTACCCTGAGGGCTCTGAGGGGGCTATCATCCTCAAAAACCTAATTTCTAAAACTTTCAACTGCGTTGAACAAAATGAATATCTCAAAATTTTGATTTCATGTGTTTGAGCAAATGGTGGGCGTAAGATAAGGTTAGTTGCCCTCCAATCACTTTCAACTACTAAAAAGGACACTTGATATTTCAATTTCCAATTGAACGAGCCCTTTTTGAAGTTTTTGCAACAACCTTTTCTATAAAAACCTTAAAATCCCGCAGAGTATAACTTACAACACTCATCCTGAGGGCTATGAGGAGTTTGTCATCCTCAATGACCTAATTTCTAGAACTTTCAACTACGTTGAACAAAATGGCTATCTCAAAATTTTTATTGGATGTTTTGGGAAAAGGTGGGCATGAGAGGGGGGGTTGGTTCCCCTCCAATCACTTTCGACTATTAAAAAGGAAAATAGCCCTTTGAATTTCCAATTGAATGAACCCTTTTGAAGTATCTACGACAACGATGTCAATAAAAACAATATATGCCCCCAGGGCATAAATCACAACCCTTGCCCTGAGGACTGTGGGGGGAGTGTCCTCCTCAAAGACATAATTTCTAGATCTTTCAACTGTGTTGAACAAAATGGCTATCTCAAAATTTTGATTGAATGTGTTTGGTGAAATGGTGGGCGTGGAAAGGGTGTTTCCAATTACTTTCGACAATTAAAAAGGGCACAAGCCACTCCAATGTCCAATCGAATGAGCCCTTTTTGACGTTTCTACGACAACTCCTTCGACACGAAGTGCCCTGGTCTAAGACCAACCAAAAAAAAAAAAAATAACAATTGTGCCAACATCGTTCTTTACTTAGGCAGCGCTATCTATGAAATAGGAAGACCTACCACACCTGAGCCACTTCCGCTTAGCCATACATGGATGATCATACGACTGACATGAGAAGTATTGTGGTGACAGGTGCTTAAACAAGTGTGTCACATTCTTTTATGTCCGATAAATGGATAGCAAAATCAAGATCCTATTTTGACGAAAAACGAATCTTAGATAATCTGGTATTAAGAATTTAAGTCACTTAATGCCATTAGTTTTCGTTTGGGTCTTTAGGTTGCGTTTTTTTAACATTTTCGTTTGCGTCTTTAGGAACATAAGGCATTATTCCAATGAATGTGGGATATTCGTGTTTTGGTTTGACTTCTTGCTGAAGGATTGTTCCTTTCTGTGAAACAATAGTACTAAGTTTACCCTGTGTAGCCGGTGAAGAAAACTTTTTTATTTTGATCTGGATAGACTTTAATGACCGGAAAATGTATAGAGTTCACTAGGGCTGTCTAACCAGAAATATTTTGATATTTAAAGGCCTATGCATGGCATTCAATAGTAATTGACGTAACGAACCAATATGAGTGAAGATCTGGGGTAGATTTTTTTTTTATCTTAGGAAAGATAGGAGCGTCAAAGATTAAAAAAAAAATTGTGCATTGTCAGTTTAATATACATATGCTGATATTTATTCCTTAAAATCGTAATTAATTTTTGTTTTCTTAAAGTTATAAGTGAAAAAATTTAAAAGAATTTTTTTTTTCAGTAAAGTACAAATTATATTCTGGTTTTTAGAAAGCATAGGGTTTAGAACCCTAGACAGATTAATTTCTGCTCGTTTTGAGCTTGACTTATTTTAATTTATGTTTGTTTTGGGTTTCATTTATTTATTTATACTGATTTGTGGTAGTTGTATGCTTGGTAGATTATTTGATTCTATTTTGTTCATTTTTGGTTTAATGGAGTTCTTTACTTTTTTTGTAAAACTTATTTTTGTGGAAAAAGTTTTTTTTAATTAATTTTGGGTAAAGGGACTGTCAAAGAATTTCTATTGGATACATCTTGGGAAAACCCAACGTGTTTGTGGGGTAGCGCGCTCTGATCACTTTGACTCTTAAAATAGCACCAGAAATTCTGATGACCAATCCCATGAGTCCCTTCCAAAGCATATACGACCACCCTATATATAAAACTCTTATGTGTATTATATGTAAAACCCCAAAAAAAAAATCAAATGAATTTAATGAAAAAATGGGCATTGTCAGTTTAATATACATATGCTGATATTTATTCCTTAAAATAGTAATTAATTTTTGATTTCTTAAAGTTTTAAAAGTGAAAAAATTTAAAAGAATTTTTTTCGGTAAACTACAAATTATATTTTGGCTTTTAGAAAGTATGGGGTTTAGAACCCTACTCATATTAATTCCTGCTCGTTTTGATTTGGTTATTTATTTTAATTTCTGTTTGGCTTGGGTTTAGTTTGTTTATTGATTACTGATTTATGGTAGTTAAATGCTTGGTAGATTATTTGATTCTATTTTTGTTCATTTTTGGTTTAATGGAGTTCTTTACTTTTTTTTTGAAAAATTTATTTTGTGCAAAAAGGTTTTTTGATCAATTTCTCTTCGTTTTACATTTTATATTTATTGATGCCAGACATGAGATAAACCTGAAAAAAGATAATAAAAAGGATTAGTAGTAAACACCTGTCAACACGCTCATTTTGATTTAAAGCTATTCAAATCAAACTTTGAAATTGTAACGTTAAAATAAAAGAATATCCCTAACCCTTCATAAATCATCTTTTTCTTTTTATCAACAGGTATGACTATAGTGTGCCCTAGATATGAAACGTTGATCATACAGTCCCAGGCAATTGCAAAGCTTCTAAGAAGACCAAACTTCCTTTTTCTGTTAGCTGCCTTTAAAATCAGCAACATGGAAAATCCTTCTAATTTTCAACTTTGTACTGTGAAACAGAATTAGGAAGAAGAGACCCTTGGCTAACTTCAAACATAAAAAAAAACTTCGTAGAACCTTTGGCAAGCTAGACATTCCATTTTAAAGTGCTAAATTAAAACAGTTTCGAGCATGATGCTTTGGTAACAAGAGGAATTTCCATGAGTTCGTTTCTTTCTATTCCTGTTAAAATTCAAGAGTTTCTTTTTTACATTTACTTCAAGGATAGAAGATGTAATTAATGTTAACTTGTTAATTAAGAATTATAATGGGATATCATAGTTCCTAAAAAAAACAATTAAAACTTTTCCATTATCATACTCCAGATTAAAAATTCTATATTTAAAAGTAGGCTACGAGGAATTCCATAATCATGAGTTTTTTTGGATAGAGAGATTAGATTTAGTAACTGAGACGTTATTTACTTAGTATAAAATAAACTTAATAGCATGTCGAAGTTATATTTGTAGGTCGTTTATTATTTGTTTTTTTAGACTAAAATCTTTACAATATTTCCTTAAATTTTCATTCATTTATCTTTAAACAACGTTTAAAGATAAACGATGAGTGCAATACGATACGTGCTTTTTGTTATTTTTGTTGTATACCAACTGTAAAAAAGGAGCGGCCCGGCTCAGTAGCAATTAAACTCTAAAAAGGGAATTTTGATACCAATAGATACATCAAAAGAATCGGATTTTTATTCTGATTTTAAATATACAAGTTTCATCAAGCTTAGTCTAACAAACCACAAGTTACGAGCCCGAGAAAATTTGCCCTATTTTTGAAAAAAGGTGGAAACAACCCCTAAAATTCATAGAACTTTAATGAAAATCACACTATCAGATTCAGCATATCAGAGAATCCTACTATAGAAGTTTAAAGCTCATATCTGCAAAAATGTGGAATTATTTTTTTTTGCCAGAAGAAAGATCACGGATGCGTGTTATTTTTTTTCTTCTTTTTCCGAGGGATGATTGTATCACCCCAGTGGTCTGACTAGTAATGTCTCAAGAGGACTTATTTGAACGGAAATTAAAAGTTCTAGTGCCTTTTTTAAGTGACAAAAAAATTGGAGAGCAACTAGGCCTCCTTCCACGGTCATTTTCTCCCAAAGTCACCGGATGAAAATTTTGAGGTAGCCATTTTGTTCAGGATAGTCGAAAACCCTAATAATAATTCCTTTGAGGACGACTTATTCCTCCACAGTCCCCGGAAGAAGGGCTGCAAGTTATGAGCTTTGCCCATTGTTTACATATAGTATTGGTTATTGGAAAGCATACAGACGTTTTCATGGGGAATTTTTCCTGTGGAGGGGGGATCGGGGATATGGGGTTAAGTGGGAGAATCTTTCCATGGAGGAATATTTCATGGGGTAAGTGAATTTCCATGAAGGGGACGCTGGATTTTCCAGCATTATTAAAAAAAAAAAAAATCAGAAATTAAATAAAAAAACAAGTTTTTTCAACTGAAAGTAATGAGCAGCATTAAAACTTAAAACGAACAGAAACTATTACGTATATGAGGGAGTTCATCCCCTCCTCAATACCTCGCTCTCTGCGCTGAATTATTTTTAGTGATTTCAAGAGAGATATTTATTCTAATTAAACGACCTTTGTGATTCAGGGGTCATTCTGAAGGAACTGGAACAAAGTTAGAACTTTAGCGTAAAGAGCGAGGCATTGACGAGGGGCAAACTCCCTCATATTATGTATATGAGGGAGTTCTCCCCTTGGTCAATGCCTTACACTGAAGTTCAAATTTTGTTAAATAATTTTGTTAAATAATTAACAATAATTTGTCATAACTATGATTTTGATTATGAGGGGACTACCCCCTTCTCAGTACCTCACTCTTTATGCTAATGTTTGACTTTTTGTTCCAATTATTTAAGAATGACTCCTGATACACAAGGACCGCTTTCTTCTCCTTTTTGGAACACTATCTCCTCTTTGGAACACTATATAAGCTATTTGCATCCTGTTAAGTAATTAAGTGAAACACAGTTAATTAATTAATTAACTACAGTTAATTGATACAGTTAATTAACTACAGTTATGTAATTAAGTGAACCAAGACCAAGTCCAGAACATAACAAACAAATTTGACCTGCCAAAGCAGAGTAACTAATAAAATAGCATTTGAAAGACAAAGCAAATATAAACTCTGTATAAAAAAGTAAAATTAATATGCAAATGTCCTTTTAATTATTCATGTACGATGAGCCAAAATCAAAACCTGCATTAATTTTAAAACGTTCAGAAATTAAATAAAAAAAACAAGTTTTTTTTAAAATTGAAAGTAAGGAGCGACATTAATGCTTAAAACGAACAGAAATTATTCCATATATGAAAGGGGCTGTCCCCTCCTCAACGCCCGGCTCTTTTACGTTAAAGTTTGACTATTTGTCACAACTCTACTTTTTAAAACAATATAACACTTTAGCGTAAAGAACGAGGCGTTTAGGACGGTACAGCCCCTTTCATGTTCGGCAACAATAGATTGTGCCAACATCGTTCTTTACTTAGGCAGCGCAATCGCACTGCCTATGATTTTCATTCGATATGGGTTTCATTTATTTATAGATGGTGATTTATGGTAGTTTTAGGCCCGAAAACTTATTCTACTTTCTTTCTTCTCATCTTTGGTTTTATGCAGCTCTTTACTTTTCTTTAAAAAACTGCTTTTATGGCAAAAACCTTTTAAAATTTATTTCTGTTCGGTGTTAATTGACATAGTATTTTTCATTGATTAAGAAAAGAATATATTTAATCTTTTCGGTTTTTCTCTATAAACTCAGATCTTGGTGTTTCTGTAGAACCCAGATTCCACTACTACTAATACTAATAACTCACCATTAAACTTGATGAAATTTATATATCTGAAATCAGCATAAAAATCGGATTCCTTGGATGCATCTATAGGTATGAAAATTGGTATCAGTTTTTTTTTAGTTTCGGTTGCTATTGAGCCGGGTTGCTCCTTACTTACAGTTCGTTACCACAAACTGTTTGATGAGATTAAACCTTTTTCATTGTCTTGGATATTTTTGGATTTCTCATAGGCTACTGGCCGAATCTGGTGCTCCCTTTTAATTAGATTCCTTGGATCTTGTTGAATGCCACGGCGAATCTACTATCTATTACTTCAACTATTATGCAAGGGACATGAGTGCCCATATGGGGGGGGGGGGCTCCAGCCCCCCCCCCTGGCTGAATGATGCTGCCTTATTTTTATATTTTTGTTCTGAGATTTCTATTATATAGCATTAAAAGTGCCAATTGGACGAGGTTTGCCCCCCCCCCCTGGAATTCAGCTTATGGGCGCCCATGGTTAGGGATCTGAAACGCCACAGCCATTTCGTTTCTGCCAGATTTCTACTTTTCTTGATGAATAACGAAGAAGACCAGCGTCCAGCCAGCGACTTGCGAAGTTTTTAACTTGTGAATAGGCCCGAAACTTTTGTAAATTAAATTTAAAAAAAACAAGTTTTTTAACTGCAACTAAGGAGCGCCATTAAAACTTAAAATGAACAGAAAATTATTCTGTATATGAAAGGGGCTGTCCCCTCCTCAACGCCTCGTTCTTTACGCTAAAGTTTTTTATTGTTTTAAAAAAATAGAGTTGTTAGAAAGAGTCAAACTGTGGGGGATTAAGTCATCCTCAAAGATATAGTTATTATATTTTTGACCATGCTGAACAAAATGGCTATCTCAAAATTTTGACAGGATGACTTTAGGAAAAAAATTAGCGTGGGAGGGGTCACAGTTGGGCCCCCCCCCCCCCTCATTTTTTTGGTCACTTAAAAATGCCACTAGAACTTTTAATTTCCGTTCGAATGAGCCCTCCCGTGATATTCGAGAACCAATGGGTCAATAAGATCACCCCAAGGGAAAAGAAAAAAAAAGAAACAAACAAAAAAAACAAATAAACATGCATCCGTGATCTTTCTTACGTGATCAAAAAATACAAAATTCCACATTTTTGCAGATAGGAGCTTGAAACTTCTACATTAGGATTCTCTGATACGCTGAATCTGTCGGTGTGGTTTTCATTAAGATTCTATGTTTTTAAGGGGTGTTTTTCCCTTATTTTGAAAATAAGGCAAATTTTCTCAGGCTCGTTACTGTTGATGGATAAGACTTAACTTGATAAACCTTATATTTGAAATCAATATAAAAATCCAATTCTTTTGATGCATCTATTGATATCAAAATTCCGTCTTTTAGAGTTTCGGCTACTGTTGAGCGGGGTCCATTCTTACTTACAGTTCGTTACCACGAGCTGTTTGATCAAGATGGCTTCACTTAGGACTTGTGTACAAGCTAATCATAAAATGTCCTTTTCAGAACCAAAACGAGACCCACTCATTGGACTGAGTTCATTGTACAGAATTAATACCAAAGCAAACGAAAAAAAAAAGTAAAGCAGCAATCCTTAAAACCTGTATTTTTAAAAAAAAAGTTTCCTTAGTCGGTTTACTTTTACTTTACCAAAACTCCTATTTTGTTTTGTATTTCCATTGAAGTGCTAGTTTTCTAATAATCATATAAACGTAGGGAAATATCATCAGTTGGTTTATCTGCACCAGTTTTATCGATATATATATTATATAGACAGTGACGCAATAAATCATAACTTGCAGCCCTTCCCCCGGGGACTGTGGGGGATTAAGTCATCCTCAAAGATATAGTTATTATATTTTTGACCATGCTGAACAAAAAGGCTACCCAAAAATTTTATCGGATGACTTTGGGAAAAATCATAAGGGTGGGAAGGGGCCTAGTTGCCGTCAATTTTTTTGGTCACTTAAAAATGGCACTAGAACTTTTAATTTCCGTTCGAATGAGCCCTCCCGCGATATCCTAGGACCACTGGGTCGATACGATCACCCCTGGAAAAAAAATGAAACAAATAAACACGCATCAGTGATCTTTCTTCAGGCAAAAAATAGAAAAGTCTACTTTTTTGCAGATAGGAGCTTAAATCTTCTACAGTACGGTTCTCAGATACCCTAAATCCGATGGTATGATTTATAGTGAGATTATATGACTTTTATGGGGTGTTTCCCCCCTTTTTCTAAAATAAGACAAATTTTCCCAGGCTCGTAGCTTTTGATGAATAAGACTAAACTTGATAAACTTTATATATTTGAAGTCAACATACAAATTCAATTCATTTGATGTACCTTTTGGGATCAAAATTCCATTTCTTAGAGTTTCGGTAACTATTTAGCCGGGTCGCTCCTTACTTACAGTTCGTCACCACGAACTGTTTGATTCAAGCTGGGATTTGAGAAAGACTGATGAAAACATTAATTTTAGCGGTCAGCATTGATCGCGCCGGCAGCGCGCCATCGACATCTCACCGGTGGCCCTAATTTTGGCCCATCCACCGCCGGTCTTCGCTTATCGGCGTGGCACCGGGGTCTATTCCCACCGTCTTTACTAAATATATTACCAAAGTAAGTGAAGCTGTCTTTTCGTTACCCAACGTCACCTTTTCATCTTCACTTATTCCTAGCCTTAGTGACTTAGTCTTCTTAACATTTTTTTCAAGCCTATTCTAGCACCTTGAACTCGCAAAACCTCAAAGCTCATTAATTTTGCTCATACTTTCATCTAGGATGCTTAACTCATCAGCATAATCTAAGTCCAGGAGAGCTTTTCCTCCCCAATCGATTCCGTGGTCTCCCATTGCCTTTTCTGTGCTTCCTAAGACAAAATCCATCAAAATGATCCGTATAAAGGGGGATAGAACACAACTCTGCTTAACTCCTGATTTAATACGAAACCAGCTGCTAACTTATCTTCCTACCTTAACCGTAGCAGTGTTATTCCGTACATAGCACTAATCAATTTAATATCTTTATCTAGTATACCATACAAGGATAAAACCTTTGCTAAAGCTCTTCTATCAACAGAATCGAACGCTTGCTCATAATCTATAAAATTGAGGGCAAAGGTTTGATAACTCAGGCCCTTCTCAATGATTAATCTAAGTGAAAATTTGGTCGACACATCCTCTAACTTTTCTAAAACCGTACTGTTCTTCTCTTAGAGAAGAACCGTACTGCCTTTCCCTTAGAGATGCTGTAGACTGTCTCTACAGCATCTCTGAGTCTAAAAAGTATTATATTACTAAGTAATTTGCTACCTTCAGAGACCAGACTATTGCCTCGATAATTACCACACTCACTCTTATCACCTTTGTTATTACTACAACTACTACTACTAACAACTCACCGCAGGACCAAGCCGCCTGAGGCCGACACAGCCACGCACACTCCTCCTCCATCCCAACCTATTCAAAGCCTCCCTTTTTACACCCTTCCAGGAAGTTCCCATTTCTTTAGATCTTTCTTTATGACGACCTCCCCCCCACTCTTATTCAGTGGCTTAAAGTTTTCCAAAAATCGCTAGGTACTTCCCTTTTTCAAAAAACAATCATATTCATAATCTTAAGTAACTTATTTCTAACCTCAGAGTTGCCATACTTAAGAGACTCATTTACCACTCTATCAGCACCTGAAACCTTATTATCTTTTAATCTTTTTAGTACTGTCACTAATTCTTTCTCACAAAACAAATCTTCCTTCACATTCAAGGTATCCCAAACTTTTTCGTTTTTCTTCTACATCTTTTCCTACAACTCTATCTCGGTTTAGCATATTCTCAAAATGTTCTGCCCATCTCTCTTCAACTCTTTCGTAATCACTAATTTTGGCCCCGTTCCTATCTTTAACTGGGACAAGTCAAGATTGACTACTCCCTCTCAATTTATTAACATGCCGTTACAATATTTTACTATTATGCCGTCTAGCTGCATCTCCCAAATCCTCGGCAATTTTGTCCATGGCCTCCACTTCACACCTCCTTGGTTCATATTTTAATGCTTTCTCCACTTTCTTTACATTCCTTTCGTTTTCATATGATCTATCACTCCGATTATTCTTGTACAAGCCCTTTCTATCAAGCATAAAGCTTTTCCACTAATATTCCAAGCTGCGGTCCTAACTTTCTTCCCTAAGACACTATCAGAAAATTCACAAATTGTTTTCCTAAAATAATTCCATTCATTTTCCACATTATCAAATTTTAAATTCTCCAGTTTAGTATTCAACTGTTCCTGAAAAGGTTTTCTCAAATTCTCATCCTGGAGTCTACTAACATCCTAACTTCCCGGGAGGTAGTTACTGTTCCGAAATTTCAACTTTAAATTGACCCTTGACACTACCAGATGGTGATCGTTACTTTTAACATCAATAACAGCACTCCTATATACCCTAGTATCTTTTCTTGATCCTGCCAGTCTTCAGTTTATTATAATATCAAACAGTTCGTGGTAACGAACTGTAAGTAAGGAGCGACCCGGCTCAATGGTAACCGAAACTCTAGAAAACGGGTTTTTGATACCAATAGATACATCAAAAGAATCAGATTTCAATGCTGATTTCAAATATATAACTTTCATCAAGTTTGTGCTACCCATCAAAAGTTCCGCGCCTGAGAAAATTTGGCTGATTTTCCAAAAATGGGGGAAAGACCCCCTAAAAGTTATAGAACCTTAATGAAAATCACACCATCATATTCAACGTATCAGAGAACCCTACTGTAGAGGTTTCAAGCTCTTATCTACAAAAATTTGGCATTTTACATTTTTTGCCAGAAGGAATATCACGGATGGGTGTTTATTTGTTTTTGTTTTTGTTTTTTTTTTTTCCCCAGGGGTGATCGTATCGACCCAGTGGTCCTAGAATATCGTGGGAGGGCTCATTGGAATGGAAATTAAAAGTTCTAGTTCCCTTTTTAAGTGACCAAAAAAAATGGAGGGCAACTAGGCCCCCTCCCACGCTTGTTTTTTTCCCAAAGTCACCCGATCAAAATTTTGAGATAGCAATTTTGTTCAGCATGGTCGAAAATATGATAAATATGTCTTTTAGGATGACTTAATCCCCCCAAGTTCCCAGAGGGAGGGCTAAAAGTTATGAACTTTTACCCAATGTTAACATATAGTATTGGTTATTGGGAAGTATACAGAAGTTTTCAGGAGGCTTTTTTTCTGGTAGTGGGATGGAAGGGTGGGTCGGTGGTTATGTAGGAGGATCTGTTCATGAAAGAAGTTTTCATGGGGGAGGGGAAATTGCCATGAAAAGGGCGCCGGACTTGCCAGCATTATTTATTGGTTATTGGGAAGTATACAACCATTTTCAGGAAGAATTTTTTCTGGAGGGGGGGGGGGGCTAGAGGAGGGGGTTACTCTGGAGAATATTTCCGTGGAGGATTTTCCTTTGGGGTAAGGGAAATTTCTATGAAGGGGGCGCCGAATTTCCCAGCATTATTTAAAAAACGATCAGAAATTAAATTAAAAAAAACAAGTTTTTTCAACTGAAATGTAAGAAGGAATATTAGAACTTAAAACGAACAGAAATTATAACGTATGTGAGGGGGTTCTCCCCCAAGTCAAAACCTCGCACTTTAAGCTACAGTTTTTTTTTTATTGATTTCAAAAGAGCTATCTATTCTAATTAAACGGCCTTTGTGATTCAGGGTTTTGTGAATCAAAATTTTTTTAACTTTTAACGTAAAGAGCGTGGTATTGACTAAGGGGAGAACCCCTTCATATACGTAATAACATATACGTAATAAAAAAAACAATAAAAAAACAAGCGATACGGCTCAATAGTAATCCAAACTTTTAAAAACGGAATTTTGATGTCAATAAATGTATCAAAAGAATGTGTTTATAATGCTGATTCTAAATATATAAATTTTATTAAGTTTAGTATTACTCATCAAAGGCTACGAGCCTGAGAAAATTTACTCGATTTTTTAAAGAGGGGGAAACATCCCCTACAAGTGAAAGAATTTTAATGAAAATCACACCGTCAGATTCAGCGTATCAGAAAACCCTATTACACAGGTTTCAAGCTCATATCTGTAAAAATATGCAACTTTGTATTTTTTGCCAGAAGAAAAATATACGAATAGAGAAGTTAGTTACGTAAGTTAACTTGTAAAGACATCCATTTACCAAAAGAAAAGTAAAATTTTTATGCAAATAAAAGCTGCATTAACTAAAAAACGATCAGAAATTAAATAAAAAAACAAGTTTTTTAAACTGAAAGTAAGGAGCGACATTTAAACTTAAAATGAACAGAAATTAGTCCGTATAAGAAAGGGGCTGTCCCCTCCTCAACGCCTCGCTCTTTACGCTAAAGTTTGATTCTGTCTCACAACTTTATTTTTTAAAACAATAAAAAACTTTAGCTTAAAGAGCGAGGCGTTGAGAAGGGCACAGCCCTTTTCATATACGGAATAATTTCTGTTCGTTTTAAGTTTTAATGTCGCTCCTTACTTTCAGTTAAAAAAACTTGTTTTTTTTTATTTAATAATCAATAAGGTTTGCTGTCTTACCATCAATTGAACTCTATGTCAACATATGGGTTATTTTATGACCAAACCACCGTATTGGTTATAACTAAATTGTTATACCTACAAAATTGCAACAATCTATAGCCATTACTATTTTCTTTTCATACACCAAATTTACTTAGGCTATGATACCATATATCCCTATTTCTAACGACCTGGGCGTTCAAATCTCCTAATAAAAACACCACATTTCTGCCTGAGAACCAATCTATTTGCTCCTGTAGCTGTAAGTAAAATTTACCTGAGACACTAGTCTCTCTGTCAGTCGGTTCTACAGGGGCAAATACCCCTATGACTGATACCCTAAACTTTTAGTCATAAAATGAGTGATTTTTGCTCTATTATTACTACCTTCCCAGTCTTAACAAGACTTAGCTGTTTCCTTATTCATCATGAGCCCTACTCCATGTCTATGCAACCCATCCTTCCTGCCGGAGTAAATAAATGCTATATCACCTAATTTCATGTTTCCTACCCCTGGGATATGTTTCTGAAACTTCTAATACGTCCAGTTTGAATCGTCTGAATTTGCCAGTTAAAATCTCAATACGAGAGGTATTTTTTAACGTCATAACATTCCAAATTCCAATTTTTATATTCTTTAAATCATTGAAATTATTTTGGCCCCAGGAAAAGCAATGGTCCCGGATACCAGTACAGGACAGGAATCAACACATCTTCTCAAGTCTACACCGAAGCGCTTAAGCCGGCTTAAAACCGGACAGGAAGAATTCCCTGGGACCTACAGTATGAATAGAGACTTTGTGCAATCCTGGGTCCATCTTGGTTATAGCACGGTTTTCAGCACTTGCCAATGCTCTTCTATCAACAGAAGTCCAAATCCTGCACAGACAGTTTCAAGCCTATTACCCCTTACTCATTATATATTCATGCCTACAAATATTATGCTATTACAGGGAGGCAACCCATAGTAGATAAATTAGCTAGGAAGAGGTTTTTCAGTCCGAAAACGCCCAATAAAACAGACCAACCCCAAAAGAATTATCCTTTAATCAGAATCCTGTGGGAATGCTGTGCCGTTTATTAGGCTATAATTTCCTCGAGGGGCACCACTCCTCAAGTGGGAATAGGTTTCCAGTCTTGCAGGTACCCCGAAAGAGTCGAGGCTGTCCTTTGCAGAGACCGTTGTCCATAGATCTGGATCTTGCGTCCTGCCGCAGTTGTCCTCCTTTAGTGGATCCTTCCACGATGGTGTTTTGAATCACCATGCAATTTAACCCATTACTGAGAGAAGATTTGTAACTCACGGGACGTGTGCGCAAGCCAAAGGGCCCCATTGAGTGTACATACGAGGAGCCTTCTTCCTCCTCCACCTGTATTTACGGCCCCGGGTGAGGGAGCTTAAGTTTCTATTATGAACCCCAGGGATAAGGCCCCCCCTTAGTCCGTGCATCCTATAGAGGTACCCTACACATCTCTAGGGCGTTCCACTACCGCCGCCTTGGGACACGTTGAGTGGCCTGGGGGAGGCCCCTTCTGAGCAGTAGACTCATAAATTGTGTGTAATCAGGACCTTGGATCCTCAAGGTCCTGGACAAAGTTTTGTTTATATATGGGACAAAGTTTTCCGACAATCTTTAATAATAGTTGTACTATAATGCTTTGGACTGATGGGTATAAAGAAAAATATTTAAATAAATGGTTGAAAACCTGCATAATCTTTGGGGTTCTATAGGGCAAACGGTTTTCCAACCCCCAAGATGTTACAGCCTTGACTATAGACAAATATTAATCAAGTATCCCCCTCCATATGCTCTGGAAGCACAAACCTAATCCCCTTGACCTTTCCCGAGATATTGCAGATAAACCCTTTTGACAACCTTGGATGTAGATAGTGCATTGATATAGTTAAATTTCCCACTCACCACGCCCTGTCAGTTTTAACTTAATATCCTTAGCCTTTCCTGAGATATCACAGTTATGCCCTTTGGACAAAACTGAATAGACATATTGTCTTTTGATTTAGTTTAACATCCTCAAAAACATACCTTGAAGGTCCAAAATAATTCCCTCGACTTTTCATGTGAAGTTGCACAGACATTCTTCTAACAATCGGGATACATATAGTTTATTTTGATTTAGTTTCACATCCCCCATGACTTTCCATGAAAGTTTAAATTGAATACCCTATTCCATTCCCGAGATATTGTTTCTATGCCGTTTTGACAACCACGATGCCCTAAATTTCTTTTTATTTTGTTCAATAGTAGTGGCAGTAGTAATAATAATAGCAGTACTAACAGTAGCAATGGTAGTAGTAGTAGCAGTCGTAAGCAGTCATAGTTGCAGTTACAAGCAGTCACAGTCGCATATAGCCAAAGTCTCAATTCCAAATAGTCTCAGTGGGAGTCAATAGTTATCGCAGTCGCAAGTGGTCAAGGTCAATTTGTCAAGTTTTCGCTGTCACAGCTGCAAGTTGCTACAGTCGCAGTCGTAAGTGGCAAAAGACTTAAATAGTTGCTATAGTCAAATCGCATGTGGCCGCAATCATACTTACAAGTAGTCGCAGTCGCAGTCACAAGTAGTTAGAGTTACAACTCGCAAGTTTTCACAGTCGCAAGTAGTCACAAACGCAAGCAGTCTTAGTAGTAAATAGTCACAGTATCAGTAGTAGTAGCTTAAATAGTAATTGTAGCAGTGATAATTGTAGTAGCCCTGAAAGGTTCAATTTAATACATTCAGCCTTTCCTGAGACATTGCTGATACGCCTTTTTGACAACCCTCATGCACATGAGGGTTGTCATGCGTTTGCCATTGGTTGCCACTAAAACCATAACATTTTGCAAAAAAACCTAGTGTACGGAAATGAAAGAATGGGTAAACCTGGTACTTAAATTAAAGGTACAGTCTTTTTTTCTACTTTTAGCAGTGCAACCTTCCTTCCTAGCCAATAATTAGCGGCAAATTAGGCGGCCTAAAATCCTTCGAATGTCATAGAATCTTAGAATCAGATGAATTAAGTAAAACCAAGAAATTACAGATATTTTTCCTTATAACCTAGCTTGTGCTAAAGCAGTTGATACTCGTATATTTTTTCCATGTTGTGGAACTTAACTTCTCCCTCTTGTATTTATATAGGATGCTCTTCGGTACGAGATAAGGCTTGTGCTTCATCAAGGTCATTGTATTGTTCGTCATATTAGTTTCACAGTCATCATGATATTGTTTCTACCCTGTTCCTGTTTTGATCCCATTCCCGTTGTGACCTTTGTCAAGAAATGATATGTACTACTTATGTGACACAAGTAGAATCGAAAGAACAATAACAGAAGAAGAGAAGAAAAAAGGATATTGATTACCGTCTAGCGTCAGTCGGTACGACATTGGCACGAATTAGTTTTGAGCCTTAAGTCCTAGGTACAGTTTAATACAATAACTTTACAGTACAAATGCTAGCGCTGGGCCTAAAGAACAATCCTACATCCTAAATATTTTTAAATCTCAGGCTAGATTCAGTTTTAAAATTTGTGCCTACCTGCTTGAGTAAAAATTACCTTTCGACCACAAAAACATTGTTCAAAACATGGAAGCTTGGCAGAACAACTTGTGTCATTCCTCTCAAAGGGAGACTGCAGATCTCCACTTCAGCTCTTACTCTGGCTCAAGACAAGCAAAAGCAGCCCTTTTTCGCCGGAAAGAAGACTTTAACGTAGCTTCCATGAAGGTAATGTCATATCCATGAATCTGACCAGAGGTATAAACACTGCCATCTAGTGACAGTTATCGGAAATAAATTGGTACAAAACCAAAATGGGTATCTTAATAGAAGGAATTGAACAAGTAATCGTCTCGTTGGCTCGGGTTAAAAAAAAAAACAACAAAATTTTCACAGCACAAAGCCATCAGAGGCAAGCACAGTGCAATACAACTGTACTACCGTAGTTTCTCGGGTGTATTAACCTCAGTTACTCCTGAATCCGTACTCTTTGAGCGCCTCATCATACTTTGAGTGCCTTACAGGTTTGATCCTTGGTTCCCAATGTTTGATAGGGCTTATTGAAAGGGTTTGAAAAGGCTGTGTTGCACTTGGTTGTGCTTGCTGAAAGGTAGTGTTGTGAAAGGGTTGTGCTTGTTGAAAGGCCAAAAAGTATTTAAATCTGTTTTCTAATTTTCTAATTAGACTAAAAATTCTAATTTTTTCAATGTTTGTAAATCATTTTTGACTATTTTTTAGCTGTTTTAATAACTGATCGTCGTCTAGCATTTGCAAAATATAGCATTTGCTGACTGGACTCAGCAGGATGCCAAATTTTGTTGATGGCAAAATTTTCCAAATTTTTATTTATTTAGTTGCTTTTTTTAGCACAGCTAAAACAAAACACAAAGAGAAGAGAGTATATAGAACAGACCAAAAATAAGAGGAACCCAAAAGATAAGGATGAATAAAATAAAAATAAAAAAATTACCCGAGGTGTTAAACATTTCTTCAGCAGACAAATACCAACTTTTATCTCATTTACATACATAAGAACTAAAAGATTATATATTTTTAAATTTTATTAAGAAAAAAAAACAGTAGCCATATAGTCAAGATCATTTTACCTGTCATAAAAGGGACGAAAAATAGATCAAACAAACTCCAATTGCCCAGCAGACATATAGTAGCCATCTTTACCAGCTGAATATCTTTGTGAAAGATGGACAGAATCCACAATCTGGGTTCCAAGCTCAAAATTTTTAAACTTTTTCAATATATTTTTTGCATCAAAACTTTCTCTTGGCCTCCTCACTTCATTGCCTTTGTTCTCCACTTCATTCTCCACATCTCCTTTACTCGATCGAAATAAGGTATTCATGACAGTTACATGTAATTTTACTCTATCATATTGTCTCGTCATAAGCCCTTGTCCGCACATACGATCAACAATAGTGTCACATAATTCTTGCAGCTGTTCAGCTGCAGAACCTGTAACACATGCGTAGAGAACGTCCACTTCTGCTGGGTCATCGTTCATATATTCTATACCCTGTAAGCTTACTTCCACTGGACCAGACAGAATATCATCACATTTACGAAGCTCAGTTAGGGCAGATTTTCTTTCAGCTTCATTCAGCAACACCAAGGTTCCGATAGTCAGATGAAGTTTAGCAGGTGTTTGGAATAAGTCAGGCTCAATTCCACGATCTTGGCATTCATGAAGAACTTGCTGTTGAAATCGAAGAAATCCCGACTGAATTTCAGGAGATGTAAACGGAATGGATATAAAATGTGTAAAGGGTTGTTTCTGTCTTGCCGTGCTAATGATTATTTCTAATCTTGATTTAACGCTAATAATGCTACGTGCGCTATCTCCTTGAATGATAACATCACCTTCTCGACCCTAGAAAAAATATGCAGTTTCAACGGCTATAAAAGAGCACACCAAACGTTTAAGCAGCATCTCTAAATAGCTTACAGTAGATCTTCAATGAGTAAAACAAAAAGACAAGTAAGACATATGATATATATATATATATATATATATATATATATATATATATATATATATATATATATATATATATATATATATATATATATATATATATATATATATATATATATATATATATTGTGTGTGTGTGTGTGTGTGTGTATGTGTGTGTGTGTTACCGTGAATGTCCGCAAATTTGTGAATGTCAACATTAACTGGTGAATGACCGAAATACCTTTTTTTCTGCTTGGATTTAGTCAGCGTTGCCAGTCAACTTTTTCAACTAAATGCAAGGTTTGATTTATGGCGGGTTAGGTTAGAATAGATTAGGTTTGGTTAGGTGTGTTAGGTTCAGTTAGGGTAGCTTAGATTTTTACCTCATTTCTGATATTTAGAACCAAATTTAGCCTAACCTAACCTAAACTCCCCTAACTTAACCTAAACTAAGGTAACCTAACCTAACTTTAATTTTTACCATCACAGCTTGCGTAATAATGGAAAAGCTTACTCGCAAAGCTAATTGAATCCAAGCAGGGAAAAAATTAATTTCGAATATTCACCGGTGAATGTTGACATTATCTAGATTTCGGACATTCACGGTAAATATATATTTCTGTGGAAAAAAGTATAGACTGAGAAGATTTCTCATCAGCTAGAAGTTAAGAAATGACACAGATACACCTTATGGAAGAGGAAGGAAAAGATTATAACCACACAATTGCATTGCATATTTACACATGCGCTGTAAAGATAGATCTTTATAGCATATATTTGAAGGGGCACGGTTATCCGAAAATATTTCGAGTGGGGACGAGTGTCTGAGACCACTAAAGGTACGTTTAAGGTAAAATTTTTCTCAATTGTTTTTGTGGGGTTATTCAGGCCATTTTTTGGGGTAATAGTACTTTTCATGTGCGTCAGCATCAAGCATAAGTTAAATATAAGAAAGCGGTAGTTCTCGAAGTTTCAATCTTTAAATACTTCGCAAAATAGGTTATTTTCTCACCTTAAAGGCAGGCTACAACGTTGAGATTTTCCACCTATATTTTATTATGAACCCGAATACCAGATTTCCTTAACAAAATACCATGGAAAACACCATTATTCATAAAGACAGTTCCACTTCAAATTGGAAGCGAGTAGAAAGCGAAATGAGTTCACCAGAATAAACAAAACATATCAACTTTCCCTTTCAAAACAAACCATCATTAACACTGACTGAGTAACAAAAAACCTTCCTTCGATAATTACGATTATAAAAGATAAAAAGAAAGACTCATAAAGAGTAGAGGAAAGATACGCACGAGAGAAACAATCACAGACAAAGGTAATGACCATAAAATATAATATTGCGTAGTGCTTAGGAAACCGAAATAACTATCATGCTTCCCAGTCAGAAGTGGTAATCCGATTCCGCTTATGCTTCCAGCTGTTTGAGATTAATAGTAGCGCTGAATGGAATAAATGTATTCTAAGAGAGAACGGATATTTTTTCATATTGGAAGTTAATCCGATGAGTGACCAAGTAAACCTTGGAAAGTAGTTGATTTAAGTGATGAACTCAGGAATGGACCCAGAGTCTGAATGATTTCCTGGGAAGTTGTTTTGAGGATCCTACCTCTACCGCTTCCCCGTCCCAAGAACACTGACTTACGGTGATCTGTTCTAAAACATTGCGTTATAAAAGTGTAACTTTGAGAAATACATCTTATGTTCCAATGGTAAAAAAGGGTAATAGATACGGCACTATACCCTTATAATCCAAACCAGCGGTGGTGATATCTATTTCATGGCCCTTCATCCAGGAAGTGCAATGGGAGGTTGGGGGCCAGCCATCCTGTGCTTTCGCACACTCTTCCTGCTTACCTTCTCCAGATTTCTCCAGGTACCAATTTAGAGCTGGGTCCACTCAGGCTGAATTACAGAGTCACGCTACTGACCCCCCGTTCCCAACCAAATCCCCGGCCACACCAGGAATATAACCCCCGCCATTTGGAAATTTCAAGTCCAGCGCGCCAAATGCTCCAATAATGCCCAAGGAAAGTGTTTAGAGCTTTATATCTTTCATCAATCCTGATTCATATCGTTTTAAAGATTTGAAAATCGGTTTCTTAACTTTTGGTGAAAACCTTAGGCTTAAAATCCTTCTAGAGCCAACAAAAATAGGTTAAATTCTACACTAGGGCACCTCAGAACGAAATATTTTCATAAAATAAAAGTAGTACCATTAGATTCGATACTTTATGCTCTTTTCAAATATCATATTTGAATATACTTGAATTTTCCGAACATGAAAATACTCGAATTCTCTGTCTCCAGTCATGAAAATGTTTAATTACTGCTGTTGGATTCACGACCAAGGAAACTTTTCTCTCCATTTTCCAACACACAGATTTCTCTAAAATAATTGCCACAAAGAAGTATTATACATATCACTATAGTATAAATAGTATTATAGTTTAATACAAACATAGTATAAAGAAGAATTACTTCTTTATGATTAATGCTATATTTGTAAATGGGTAGGTATCTGATTTTCTGAGGATTTGAATTCCAATCCATAAACACCACTTGGTATTTTTTCAAGCTTTGTAATCGTTTTCCTGTGGATAACTGAGGTCAGTCACTTATTAGTCCACTAATTTTACCAACTAAACAAATTATATTAGTTATTTTTATTATTACACTGAAAAAAATGTCAAGTGTCGCAAAACACTAGATGGAATTGAGTTTATTTTTTATCGACACTAGCGCCAGTTTCCACTCTAATAAGTTATCCATGCTTTTTGCTCCCATCCTTGAAACAGGCGATGTTGAGCGTTAAAAAGGTCATCCGTCACCAGCTTTTTAGTTGTTCAGCGTTAGAATTTTGAGTCTACATACGTATGTTCGACATACGAATAGGGAAACTTTTCTCCCAACTTTTGGATACACAAATTTCTCTTAAATAGTTAAGTCACTAAGTATCGCCATGGAGAACAGAAAATTCTTTGAGCGGGACCGTACAAAAATGTAACACACATTCGAACAAGCATGAATTATAAAAAGAGAAGGCGATAAATTAAGCAAGAGGTGAGCTTTAAATGAGATGGAAGACCGCTGAATGACTTGGATCAAACTAATGGTCTTTGCTTATAAGGATAAAAGGGATTCATGAAACAACTATAAGAAAAAGCACGTTGAACAGGGTTGGAGATTTAAGTAAAACTCAAACAGTGAATTACGTTGTTTTCGTTGTTTTGTCAGTTGTCCCCACTAGAACGCGCGTAAAAAAAAAAAAAAAACGCAATGGGAACAGATGGCAAAATTATGCTTAAAATAGCACGGACAGGATTTTTCTCTCAAATATTACACATTTTTGCAACACGGCAAATAGTTTTGAGGTGGGGAAGGCCTCTAAGCCTATTATATTTATAATACATTACCAGTGGCCATGCTGTCTCGATTATTGACGCCTGGAAAAACTTTAAATGTGTTTTCTAGGAACATAAAGAAGGAAAAGTTAAGATGATATGTCCCCCTCTACGGACGGGGGAGACGATTGGATGCCTTTGGGAAGTTGTTATAAATCCTGATTCGAAATACAATATTTGCCAACATGTTTCATGAAGGATGTTTTCCAAATAATTCTTGGTGCTTGTTTGAGCAACTATACTTATCAGACAAGGATCTGAAAGAATACTTGACTTCAATCCCACTTTCTAAGGACATGATGAAAGAACGAATATAATGATTAGGTCACGTTCTACAGATCATGGATAATATTGGAGAGGGGTCCCTCTGGGGCTGTTAGATATACCATATATAATCAATCAGTGGTCATACTGCGTCGATTGGTGACGCCTTGAAAAACCTCTATATGTATTCTTTGTTATTTATAGTTGATTGGAACACGATATTTGCGTACATTTTCCACGACAGAGGTTTTACAGAGTAATTACCTAGAATAATTTTTGGTGCCTGCTTGAACGACTACAAATTAAATAAGAACATAAAAGAATACAGTGGTTTTATTTCACATTCTAAGGATATAATGGAAAAAAGGGTAAGACGTAATGGAAATGGAAAAAGGGTAATGGAAAAAAGGGTAAGACGATTAAGGAAAGTTTTACGGACTACGGATTATGCTCTACAGATGAGGGATGGTACGCTGGCAAAAATTGCATTCTATACAATCCAGCTGGGGACAAACAAAATCAGAAAGGATGAAATTTTTCAGGAGGAGGGAGGGATGGGAAAACTTCCTCAATGGGATGGGAGGAGACAAGATATTCGAACAAAGTGGGAACTTCAGGGGAGTCAAAAACTTGCAAAAATCTGAACAGAAAGAAGGCGGGGGGAAACGTGCCACAATATCCCATAAATACTAGCTATTTCCGCCACATATTCAGTGACCGTCATCAGTAGTAAAACTGTCACTGCATACTGTATATGGCCGAAATATCATATGTGATATGTGCATATGTGACCGAAATATCTGGTATTTTTGTGAAATTTTATCACTGTTTGTGAAACACTGTCTATTAAAAGGATTTTATCCCTATCTGAACTTTAATTTAACGTCATGGAAAGGCAGTTTGGTCTCCAAAATTATCAACTTTGCAAGAAGAACTAAAAATATCAATGTTAGAGTGCATTGACACGTTTCAACAAGAAATCAACACGCGTTGCCAAGGCATGGAAGGAATATCACTTCGGTTTGCTATCTTGGAGACCAGGAATTTGCTAAAGAGTTCAGAAACTGAAGTACTAAAATTAGTGAAATTGGGCTGTTTAGTTGAGCATTACGAAGAAATATAAATGAAATCCCAAGTCTGAGGAGGTTTTTACAAGCGGCAAACGTTCCTAAAGAATGACTCCGAAGTAGAGTTCTTTGAGACTACTGCAGTTATAGTCGAATATGAGCTTCCAGACTCTATTCCTAATCTAACTATAGCATTAAGGTTTTACCTGACATTATGTGTCTCTGTTGCTTCTTGCAAGAGAAGTTTTTCTAAACTGAAGCATAATTAAAAGTTATTCCAGATCTACTATGAGCCAAGCTCGACTATCGAGCTTAGTCATGCTATCTACTGAAAACAACGTAGCAAAAAAGATAGAATTTGATGAAGCTATTTCTAAGTTTGTAAAAAACAAAGCTAGAAAAAAGAGGTTCTGAATGAAAACATTGGGTTTTAAATACAGTACATATTATTAAATTCGTGCAGATAAAATATATATATATATATATATATATATATATATATATATATATATATATATATATATATATATATATATATATATATATATATATATATATGTATTTGATGATTGGTTTGATATGCTTACAAATGATTTTAATTTAATTTATATTCAGGCATTATCGTCTTCTACAAACTTTGATAGTGCAGATTAGAGCTATTTTTGTATTTCCTCTTAAAATGTTTATAATAAAAGCCCCTGCCCATTTTAGCCTTACTTAATGTAAGCCACGAATTAAAATGGTGTTGTTTGATATTGTACTAATAATATTAATATGAAAAATGCTATATTTTGCTTAAATTTGTGTAAGCTATTTACATTAAAATTTTTACATACCAATGTTATACAGCACGCAATTTATTTTTTTCTGTCACTCCTTAATTTAAGCACTTCAAATAGCTTTTTTTAATTGTAATTGTTTAAATGTTTGCTGGGGGGATGACAAGTTGAAATTCCGTCCCGGGTGTCACAAGACCTTGCTACGACCTTGCTAATATTAAAATACAGGAGCTTTTTCTATTATATTTTGTACTATAGACAATATATTACTCTATATTTTATCTATGTTATATATAGATAAAATAATTTTCTATATTACATCCATTATATATATTATATCTTTTCTATATTATATCTAACTTTAGCCTACTGTCAATTTGAATGTAAAATAAATGGCATCAGCAATTTAATTTGGCATTTCCCTGTCCTTTTGATGAACTGCATTGCTATAGTAAATATAATCCTAGTTTACAATGAATATAGAGAGAATTTATATTTATTAGAGAGAGACTTTTGGCTTTACTAGGCTTTTTAGTGTGGATGCCAGGAACACCAAAGAATTTTTCATTGTTGCTTTTTACGGTTGCTACCGTATATTTACGGTGTATATATGGTATATTTGGTTGTTAAAATACTGTTATAGGTTAAAAAAGAAGACTCAAGAAGACTATAAATTAAAGAAGATAGAAAAGTCAAAATTTGGTAGCACTCGAAAAAGAAGAAGAAATTTTTGTGATACAAAAAGTTTCAAGCAGTGGCCACAATCTCTCTAGAAACATTATACAGGCTTGACCCCCCCCCCCTACCGGAAATAGATTTTGCTGAATACCTTGTATTGATGTAAAGGAACTTACATTAAAATGAGATAATTAAAACTAAAAAAACAACATTCAAATAGTGCACTTATCCTTACTTCAGGGAAGTTCAACTAGGACTCAATTTTTCTTTTATATTTCTATTTGTTGTTTTGCTCAGGACAGCCCTTGCATATAGAATCAAAATCTTCCTTTATTGGTAATTCCACTCAGAGCCGTATCCAGGATTTTTTTTTACAGGGGGTGTTTTACACAGAATTCTTTTCGAGGGGGGGGGGGGTAAAACAAAGAAAAAAACCAAAAACGCATAAAAAATTTGTTTATATCCATTTTTGTTACCTTTTTACGAGTCAGATAGATATTTCATAGGGCAGGGTTCAAACCATTTACCCCCCCCCTGGATACGGCCTTGGTTCCACTGTATTCCAAAAAATATCCTATTGTTTTACTTGACGTTGTTTTTTTTTAGGTAAGAATAATGAAAATGGGTAAAACTTCGAATAAGACGGATAAACCTTTTACCTGTTCTCTTTCATTTCGTTTTAATTAGAAAGAAAAAGGCACTGTGGTCTAATAAGTTGTTTTAGACAAAAAAGAGTAAAATAGAAAGAGTAAAAAACTTTTATCTTAAATATGATAAAAAGAAGCTACCTTTTCCTGCCATCCGGAAAAATTCAATTTTTAAAGACCAAAAACGAAAGTGTTGGGAATCAGGAGATATCTCATGATTACTCAAGGACAGATTTCTGTGTATTTCTACTGATGACGATCGCTGTATATGTGATCGAAATATCTAGACTTTTGTAACCTGTTTTCACTGTCTTAATAAATGGATTTATCCCCATGTAAGCGTTTATTTGTTCGTGTTATAACCGCCCCATGCATTTGTTTTTACACAACACATTTCAATTTTATTAAAACTGCTGAAAAATAAAACTGTTACTTAGTTTTTATTGCATTTGAAAAAAAAATCACAATGATTTTTTTTATATTTGTATTTTTTTTTATATTTTACTTATCAAGTTTGATGCCCTTCACAGTTACCGTACTCCAATAAATCGATAAACGGACTTATTTATATTCTCTCAGTTTAAGGGTTAGACGTTTCACGGACAGAACGTCACAATAAACAGTCAATGCAAAACTGGTTTTCTGATACTGTGTTTAAAAACACTTTTTTGAAAATTTCATGGATGATTCACTTATTTTCACACTCAGATGTTCCACGAAAAGAAAAGAGCGAATTGAGAAATTAGGACGAGCATAAATATACCAAACTTAAAACAATAAACACGTTATACTACTTATCAAGTTTGTTGTACTTCACAATTATCGTACTCCACTATATTGAGAATCAGACTCATTCATTTCGTTTCAGCTTATGGGTTCACAGACAGAACGTCACAATAATCATTCAATGCAAAACTAATATCCTGATGCTGGGTTGAAAAACATTTTTCTTTTTTGGAAATTTCATTGGATGATTTACTTTTTTCACACTCAGATGTTCCAGAAGAACAAAAAAAGCGAATTGATAAATTAAAACGAGCATAAATATACAAAACTTAAAACGAATAAATGTAGCTATGAATGAAGAAATGAAGCTTAAAAACGAAGATATAATACAGGGAACAGTTAAGTAAAACTTTAAAATGAAATGAAATTTTTAGAAATTATTTTTGGATTGCGACCACTTGTTGAGCCCCCCCACGCCCAAGAAAGGTGTTATGTCCAAAATAGCAATTTAAGCAAAAGACAGTAGCTTCTCATTGAAGCGACACTGTTTCAAGCTTATATTTAAGTAATATCCTGAGCATTTTCATCATTTGAGCCTTTATTACTTGAATTAGATATTGAACCTTTTTTTATCATTTGAGCCTTTTTATCGGACTTGCACTGGAAAAGGCAGAGTTTCGACTGCAAAGACATTATGAGAAGCTATTCTGAGGAGGTGTTTGTCAGCTTCAAATTTTAATTTAAGATTCGTATCAAAATTGTCAGGTTTGATGAGAAGAAAATTTGATTCTGTTTGTAAACAACTTTTTAGAATTATAAAATAGCTAGGACTAAATTATACTACAGAAAATAGCCAAAAAAGGGTGCAAATATGCTCGTTAGACTTTTTGTGTAAAAGTGGATCTTTTCTCTTTGGCACAACGTAAAGCTAAAGACAAATAAAGACAGTAAACGTATATTTTTATTTATTAATTTGCAATTCGTCTCACACTTTTTCTAGGTAGAACTAGATGGCGTTAGAACTTTGTTTACGGAAAAGACTCGAGTTTCTAGCTTACCTATATTTATCTTTCCTAGGAACTGTTTTAATCAAATTTTAATGCTAGAAGGCAGATACCTTTAGATACCTTTAAAGATACCTTTAAAGATACCTTTAAAGAGATCCAACAGTGATCCAACAACATTAGATCTAATAGGCCACGAAGTTATTTTGAGAGAAGTCATTCAGTTTTAAGCAGCACTTCAAAATTTATATGAAAAAATCAAAAACATAGAAATACATTATTCTTTGTTTTATTTTTAAACAAAGGTTTGGATAATAAAATAGCTAGGACTAAATTATTCGATAGAACACATATTAGCAAAAATGAGCAAACATACCAGTAAGACTCTTTTCACAAAGGTACATATTTTTTCTTCAACGCAATGTACAGCTAAAGATATCCAATAGGTACCGAAAAATTATTTTGAGAAGCGTCATTCAGTTTTAAGCAGCACTTTAAAATTTATATTTATATTTATACTAAAAATTTAATTATTTATATTAAAATTAAATCAAAGAAAATAAAGGTAAACTTTTATTTAGTTCTTTTACAATTAACTCACTATTTTGCAAGGTAGTGTTAGATGGAGTTGAATCTTTGTTTTAGGAGATGAACTTCAATTTCTAGCTTACCTATATTGCTCTTTCCTAGAGATGCCTTTAATCAGATATTCACTGAATTAGGCACATGTACAAAGTTAATAGGATCTTAAAAGAGATCTTAAAAGAGAGAGTGCTGTAAAGAGATCTTAAAAGAGACCAAATAGATCACGAAAAGCTATTTCAAATGGTATCCATCAGTTTCAAATAGCAATTTGGAATTTATATCCAATTTTTTCAGATTTCACAGCAAAATAAAACTGATCTATCAAAAACTTCGAAGCAGAATTCACTAAATTGACAATGTAAAAGACATAAAAACAATAAAAGGGTCTAAAAATGAAACCATAATTTTAATTTAAAATTGTTTAAATCAGACCATTCTGCCTTTTTTTATATCCTTTTCATTGCCAATTTATTGAACACGCCTTCAAACCAAACTTCTAATAAATCAATTTTATTTTGCTGTGAAGTTTAGAGAATTTGGTACAAATAAAATTGATAAAAGTAGTGACTTTATTTAGATTTTTTTACGATTAGCTTCATGATTTTACCGGGTAATACTAAATGGCATTGATGGTTAATTTTTCGAAAACGTACCTATATTTATGTCTCCTGGGGAATTAAGAAAGAAAGAAAAAATAAGATTTTCTTTGGACAAGGCAGATTTAAAAATATACATAGATGCTGTAAAAAGATCTTCAAAGAGATAAACTATTCCAAGAGGTATACATCAGTTTCAAGTAGCTATTTTGAATTTATTTCATTTTTTCAAACTCCACAGCAAAATGAAATGATCGATCAAAACCTTGGGTTGAAGACGTATTCACTAAAGTGGCTATGAAAAAGATATAAAATATTTAAAAGGCTCTAATCAAAATGAAAGAGATATTAAGCCTTTACTGTTAGGGCAACAGCAATTACTGTTTGTTACAGCAACAACATTTTGTCATATTTTTTTTTCATTAATTTCAAAGAGTTGGGGTTACCCAACCCTTACAATAAACGTGACAACAAAGAAGAGATATGTTAGGTCACATATGAGGGATGATAGATTGCCAAAAAGCGCCGCCGAAATTTTGCAAAAAGAAGGATAAGACATTATCGAATGGGTGGCGATAACTCACAAGAAAGGATTTAAAGCAAATTAGATTGTCACTGGAGGAGGTAAAGAGTGAAATCTTGAACATATTGGGCGGAGGCAGCCTAGTGCTAAGAGGAGTTGTCACTTTCAAACTGATATATACGGAAACTACACTGATGTCTCCAAGATCCTTAAAAAAAAAAAAAAAAAAAAATAGTAGCTGCTTTTGGCTACTACTGATCTGACAACTCCCGGAGAAAAGCCATCTGAAGTCAACGCGGCTGCCACGTTCCACGTCGACTTCAACTTTTCAGAGCTTCAATCTTTAGTCTTTCTCCCAGGAAGCTAATTCCTATAAATATTTTCTGATGATGTCTTTCCAGCCCATTTGAGGAAGTCCAACTCTCCGTTTGGCCTCAGCCGGAATGCCGAAAGGCATTTTGGCAGCATATCACCCGTAAAACTTGACCCAATCATTTTAAATTTCTTTTAATCATAGTCAGGGTCATATCCAAGTTTTTTTTTTGGAGAGGTTTATTTTATTCCGGGGGGGAGGGCAAAAAAAGTTATAAAACCCCTCAAAAATTTATTTATATGTATTTTTACGACTTGGACAAGATTTCAGGGGGGCGAGGGGGGGGGAGTTCAAACGCCTTGACCTCCCTTCTGGATACGACCTTGATCATAGAAAGTGGGATCGAACACACATATCAGAGGACTTATTGTTTGATTTACGGTCATTCTGCTCGAATCATCTTATCTTCCTCCTCCTTTCGAAGCACCCACGTTTCAGAGCCTTTCTTAACCTCTATCATTACTGAAGCCTGGATTGGCTCAAATTCAAACTGGCATGGCTTTTTTTGTTTGTTTGATTCTGTGTTTCTCTTTTTGAGTTTACTTCAAAAGGTTAGTTTCTCTTTCTCTTTTTTTTAGCACTAAAGACGGCTTGGCGAAGGTCCTTGTCGAAATATCTGCTTATTTTCACTTCTTTTCGTTCCACAAGCTGACACTACCCTCGTTTTTCTCGGCTATTTAATTTTATTATTTATTTTTTCTTCTTGACATTCGACATGTATAGCCAATGTGATCTTAGAATGTATTTATCACACTATCAGTTCCTGAATCCTATTATTTGTAATTCTTTTTAAAACAATCTCTAATTCATGAATACTGAATTATATGTTCAATTCAAATTTATCAAAACTCACGCATTAGAAAAAATATGCAACTGCCCGAAAAATCAACAAATTCGGGGATAACTTTGAGGTAGTGGCAATCCTGTCCCGGCTTCGTTTGTATCAAGTGTATTTAACTTCAGGCCAGTTTATGTTACTCTTTGCACTAACAACCTCCTATACCCATTGCAAGCTTAAGACTTTCTTTTGAACTTTTAACTGACATGGAACCTTCCAGCACAATTCCCCTTGTATACAGCAGGGCTACTACTGAGAATGAACCAAATTAAGAATTATGAAACTTATCAACTACATTTTTAGAAGAAGTACATTTAAATTTTGCACATCATTAAATAACAGTTCGAATAGAGATAAATCCATTTATTAGAAAGTAAAACAAACAAACAAAAATATTATGGATATTTTGATCACATGTACAGTGATCGTCATCAGCAGAAATACATTATAAACTTCTTTGGTCAAATTATCCCCATATAAACGACGCAGGAAATTTCGAAGACCACACTGCTTTTCCAAGACGATAAATAACGGTTAGAATAGGGATAAATCCTTTTATAAAACAGTGAACAAAAAAATAAAAACGAATATACTGGATATTTCGATCACTGCAGATGTGATCAAAATATCCTATATATTTTTTGATTGTTTTCTTTTTACTGTCTAATAAAAAGATTTATCCCTATTCGAACTGTTATTTGTCGTCACGGAAAGGCAGTGTGATCTTCGAAATTACCTGGATTTTCTTATCGATATTGTCCTATATCAAAGAATGTAAAAATAAGTTTCACGTTTCTTCCTTTGAAGTTTTAGGTACATTTTTTTGCACAATAACGATTTTTAATTTGGTTCAACTAACAATTTTTGTAAAAAATTGCAAGGTTAAAAAACCCACAAAAATTAAACAATAGTAATTTATATACATAATATACTTTTGGTGGTAATCTTTAATATGTACACGTTTTCCAAGATCCTAAGTTCAGAACTCAAATCCAAAGATCTAGGGGGAAATCCCAGAGAGAGGGAGCACCTTGTACACAAGAGCAGTAATTCAATTTCCTAAACCAACATAGAGAAGGAAACAAATGAACTTAATTCTAAGTGACATACCTGTCCTGGAATTTTAATTCTTGTTCCAGTTTCAGTTTCAATTCTCTTTCTAGTTGCTCCCTTTGCTCCAATTATGTACGGAAAATAAGCGCTAGGTATTGACAAGGACAAACTATACCCCTCTTTGCTTTTGACAATTCCTGATAAATCTTCACAAGGTTCATCTTCGTACGGGCTAAAAGTTTCATCTTGGAAGATAGATAAATAAATATATATATATATATATATATATATATATATATATATATATATATATATATATATATATATATATATATATATATATATATATATATATATATATATATATATATATATATATATATATATATATATATATATATATATATATATATATATATATATATATATATATATATATATATATATATATATATATATATATATATATATATATATATATATATATATATATAGTATATGATGTATATATATATATATATATATATATATATATATATATATATATATATATATATATATATATATATATATATATATATATATATATATATATATATATATATATATGATGATGATGATGATGATGATGATGATGTGTGTGTGTGTGTGTGTGTGTGTGTGTGTGTGTGTGATATATATATATATATATATATATATATATATATATATATATATATATATATATATATATATATATATATATATATATATATATATATATATATAGATATATGTGTGTGTATAAAACTAGGGAAAAACAACAACAAAAATTTCAATAAGTGATGTATAAAACTGACAAGACAGAGTTTACAGAAGAAACAAGGAATCAGAAATTTTTTAGGGGGAGGGGGTGGGGGTCTACTGAGGTAAAAAAAAAAAACATCTACGATAGGCAATAAATAAAATTCCCATTACAGAGGCTACAGAAAGAAACTTAACCCTATTTTTGTTTAATTTTTTGATAAGGAAGGATCAGAATATTGCATCGTTTCGGTTGATAATGTTTCAACGAGATATAAAATCTGAGGAATTGTCACAAATTTGGAAAAAAGACAAACCATATAACGGTGTAAGCCCGACAGATACAATGCTAATATTTGGTCAATCTAACTTATTTCATTCATAATATTACTTAATTGAATAACTTTGTCGATAAAACTAGGGCACTTCGGGCCTAAATTTTCAAACCAAATTTTCTACCGACTAACTAAATATTTGGGGAGGGGCTCATTTGATATTAGTGATCCTCATACTATTACACACTAGTCGAACTCATGCTTATACATCTCAGGACTCTTGAGCCTTTGCAATATTAAATTGTTCAACCTCTTTTTCGTTTCATTCCTTTTCCGTGGGAGGCTGAATCCCATTCGTCTGCTTCTTCTTTTTGGCGAAAAATTTTTGTTTTACTTACAGTTATAAATTTAACAAAAAAATTACTGAGTCAACGCAGTACGTATACAGAAAGGAACGGTCTTTTGGATTAGCTGAAGAAAGTTACCCCTGTTCCCAATTCTTTTCATATAAAAGTATAAGTATTCTCTTTCATATTCTATTCTCCCTCTTAAGAGTCAACATCTTTAATGATGTAAAAAAAAGAGAAAAAAACATGCTCCAAATCCATATTTCGAGGACCTATCTGCACATAGGGATAGAAAAGGAACAATTTTTTCATCCTCTTATTTAAAGCATTGAAGATACCCTTGCCAGTAAAATTTTGCAAACTGTAAATAATCCTCTTAAAAACATTCGGAGGAAATCATCCCCTGGTTATGAGCCCAAATAGAGGTTTTTTTTCAAAATGAAGAGCAAGGCCATTGACATCAAGGTCCAATTTGAAGACGGTGCTGGGGCTAATCATTTTCTCGATCAAATATAAGTATGTTAGAACCAAGTAATCCACGCTAAGAGTATCTCAAACCTTTCTTTAGGGGGGTTCAGCCACCTCAGACCATTTTTTGGGGAAACATTCTGGCCCTCAAACCGTCTAATCAGTTTGGCACCTAAGTCCATAACCTTTTCCTTTTTACTCTCTTGAAATCTGACCGCTTTATTTTGCTCTAAATTTTTTTGCATAAAGTCTTTATAAAAACGCCTCCCTCCCCTATGTTAAATCGTATCAGCTACTGCAAGCCAATCAATTCCTCACTCTGAGCAAAAGGATAACAGTATAAGCTTGGTTCGACTAAAGCAGGATGAATTAATAGCATATTTTAGGTAATAAGAGTTTCTTTCGAAAAAAAATTGACAGGGAAAAAAGAGCCAAGCCTCTGTTACCACCCGGAGCAGCATGGCCACGAATTTCTTTTATATTAGAAAAGTTGTCTTTCCTGTTTCGAACAAACCTAACGTCAGTTAAACTTTTAATTATACAGTTGTAAAAGGATTTAAAAGTCTTTGCACATTAGAAAGGTTTCTTCTAATTGAATATGCCCGGCGTGAACTTAAAGAACTTTTTAATATCGTAATTTAGTAAAAAAAAAGTAAACTTTCAAAAATGTGGTACTCTTTACGTCAGCTTACAAGCAGCAGAACTTCAACAAGAAGAGAGAGAAGATAATCATAAAGTTCAACATAAAAATGAATTTCCGATTTTCTAACCGGTTTTTAGGCATGGATCAAGCACTTCATTAGCGTGATTAAAGATGGCTCCACTGTCCTCTGCATAAATCTAGTATCTACACCAAGATTCAAACTAAGGACGAACATCGACCCGTTGAGTCTAATGGTGCAGTCAGATTTTTTCTATCTGCTGTACTTTCTGAGATAGGATACTACCAATATTTTATACGCGTAAAAACCGGTTTCCTCCTACCAAAACTTAGTAAAGATATAGTGAAACTAAAAAACGTAGTATTTGAGGAACCGCCCACTTTCTACCACCTAATGTACATCAAGGAGAACCATATATGCCACAATGTTCACCACGAATGGCACAGTCCCCAAACGCTTGGCAGACTTACCTCAAGCTCGACACATGCCATCTAGCGTACGTAACTTCTGAAAGCCACCAACCCCTGCTAGGATCTAGTATCCACGTCCAGTAGAAAAGAAATGGTAAACGTGGAAAAAATAATTTCGGAAAACTTGCTAACAAACTTCTGTATCTTCACCTGCTTATTTCGCTCCAGGAAGAAAAAGATTACTATCCGCGATTTTCTTAAAAACTTGAAATACAGATACTAAGTTTTGGAAGAGGATAGGTCAGTTCTGTCCCCCTTAATTTACCATTAAAAAAAAAAAAAAAAAAAAAAAAAAAAAATGTTCTCTCTGTCCTGAAGTGATACAGGTCAGTTCACATATCCAACCGTTTCTAAATTTTTTGGAAAAAAAAAACAAAAAACGGAACTTCTAATTATCCTGAGACCTGAAGGATAAATGAGACCGAAGGATACAATATAAAATAGATCGGTGAACCGAACGTATATTGTCTAAAAATGTGTTAAATATAATTTTTAACAAAAAATGACACATAATATCTTTTGAAATGTGAAATAATTAGAGAAATGTTATAACACATTACGGGTCAACAAATAATGTATTTCACAATAAATTAAGCAGACTAGTAACGAGAACAGGACAAATAATTTGCAATAAATAATTACAATCATTAATTGGATCAGTTATTTTGACGAAGATTCCATGGACCTATTATCCACTTCAACAAAAGTCTTGGGGAGCGTTCGAATTAAGGAGATCCTGGACTGTTTTCAACCATGGAAACAAGTTTTGAGCCTGCATAATCCGTGTCAGGGGATTCTACAATAATAATAATTAAAAAATCAATTAAGTAATAAAAATATGCAATAATGACATTTTAGGATAAATTAATTTTCAGGATCAAGATTATAATAAAGTAGTCTAGTTTGTAACCAAAGCTGATCATAGAACAGGAGCGTTCTATACTAAACTGAATTAAGGCGAAAAAGTAACTTCTGAGAAACCTGTTTTCAAAGTTGATAAACTCAAATTTTGGTATTTTTGGTATCAACAGTAAAACGTTACGAGACCCATTTCCACTGGAATGTTCAATTCTATAGATGGACCCAGACCGTATCCAGGATTTTTTCAGGAGGGGGGGGGAGTAGAAGGGCCTTATTGACTCCCATTGCTCACCCCTGCTGCCACCTACAACTTTTTTTGCACTCCAAATAAGGGCATAACCTCCCTAGGGAGAATGATTACGTAATGGGGTCAATGACCTCTTTTTTCCAAGGTCGATTTATTTGTTGTTTTTATGTGTAATAGCTCCAGAACGAAGATTGCACCTGCGCATTGAATTCTAACGGGAAACAATGGTATTGATCTAGGACTCGAGGGGGACGTGAATTTCCGAGAAATTGATTGCGTAATCGAAGGGGGAATGGATTTCCGAGAACTTGATTGCGTAATCAATCGCGAATGTCATGGTGTCCAGAAATAGTATTTGTTGTTGCTCTCGAGCCAAAATGTTAAGAGTTTCCCGGAAACAGTTAGATCACGTGTTTCCTTCTCAGCCAATCAGCGAGTTGGATACATCCTCCTTCTCAGCCAATCAGAGACGTGCTTACATATGATTTTCCCCGTTACATAACAATTCACCCTTGAGATTTCGTATATAACGGACATGCAATGTGATTAAATTATCAGAAAGTATTTTGACGCTGTGTAAACAACAATGGATATTATTGATGAACTTGAAGCCTTGGCAACTTCAATTTACCATTTAAGTACATTTTTTATTTTCAAATGAATTTTCCATGGACATCCTGCCCTCTATATTTCCAGCTAGATCGCCCCTCCCTCCACCATTGTTTTACAATCACAAATTATCGCAAAAAGAAATAGCATTTCTATAAATTCCATCCCTCTATATTTCCAGCTAACGCCCCCCGCCCTCCACCATTGTTGTACAATCCCAAATTCTCGCAAACCGAAATAGCATTTAGATTAAGTCCGTCCCTCTATATTTCCAGCTAAATCCCCCCTCCCTCCACCAATGTTTTACAATCCCAAATTCTCGCAAAAAGAAATAGCATTTCGATAAATTCCTTCCCTCTATATTTCCAGCTAAATCCCCCCTCCCTCCACCATTGTTTTACAATCCCAAATTCTCGCAAAAAGAAATAGCATTTCGATAAATTCCTTCCCTCTATATTTCCAGCTAAATCCCCCTCCCTCCACCATTGTTTTACAATCCCAAATTCTCGCAAAAAGAAATAGCATTTCGATAAATTCCTTCCCTATATATTTCCAGATAAATCCCCCTCCCACCACCATTGTTTTACAATCCAAAATTCTCGCAAAAAGAAATAGTATTTCGATAAATTCCTTCCCTCTATATTTCCAGCTAAATCCCCCCTCCCTCCACCATTGTTTTACAATCCCAAATTCTCGCCAAAAGAAATAGCATTTCAATAAATTCCTTCCCTCTATATTTCCAGCTAAATCCCCCTCCCTCCACCATTGTTTTACAATCCCAAATTCTCACAAAAGAAATAGCATTTCAATAAATTCCTTCCCTCTATATTTCCAGCTAAATCCCCCTCCCTCCACCATTGTTTTACAATCCCAAATTCTCGCAAAAAGAAATAGCATTTCGATAAATTCCTTCCTCTATATTTCCAGCTAAATCCCCCTCCCTCCACCATTGTTTTACAATCCCAAATTCTCGCAAAAAGAAATAGCATTTCGATAAATTCCTTCCCTCTATATTTCCAGCTAAATCCCCCGTCCCTCCACCATTGTTTTACAATCTCAAATTCTCGCAAAAAGAAATAGCATTTCAATAAATTCCTTCCTCTATATTTCCAGCTAAATCCCCCTCCCTCCACCATTGTTTTACAACCCCAAATTCTCGCAAAAAGAAATAGCATTTTGAAAAATTCCTTCCCTCTATATTTCCAGCTAAATCCCCCCCCCCCCTCCCACTCTAATACAAACTCCACAATGCTATCTTTATAGTCGTTATAAGACTATAAAATATGCTCTGTTTAACCATCTAAACCCCCCACTCCTTACGACTTTAATTCTTGCAATAGAAATAATACTCTTTTTATCGATATTTCCAGCTAAAGTGACCGCTGACTTCTGTCAATTTTTAGTGAAAATGCCGTTCTGTTTTGACACAAGACTCCAGTGCGTGGCTAAAATTAGCTGTCACCCCTTTCCGGCTTACAAACGCGGTCAAGTCAAAGGAACTATTCTTCTGTCAAATTAAAACACTAATTAAGAGCAGGCATATATAATCTCTTTTTGGAGAACCAGTGAAATCTCGTTATTTTCAAATTAAGATCTAACAATATATTTAAGACATGGGCGAAAGGGGGAGGGGGCCATCGTTTTAAGATGAAAAACAAACTGTGTTGTTGCGTGAAAAGTAAGAGGGGTGAGTTTAAGAAAAAGATACATTGCATTATTTTGCGTAAATTGACGAGCATTTTTATTCTATCATTCGGGGTAGGAAGGGGGATGATTGCCCCGGTCCTCTCTCAGGGATATGTTCCGTGGGGGGTCTTTTCAGTGGGCTGTTTTTTCTGGGGGTAGGGTAAATATATAAACTAGCCCGGCTTTTGAATGGTTCAGTGATTCGTAATTCTCAGATTCAAAAAAAAAGGATGCAATTAGTATATTTCACGAAATTTTTTACGTTGTGCTTTCTTAGTGATAAACTAAACAAAATTATATGGATGATGGTACTAACGTTCTTTTCTTGAAAAGGGGGGCAAATTGTTTAGATACTAATTTTTTTCTCTTCTTTTTAAGACCAATTATGAATAATGTATGGCACCGCCACTCGCTCAGAAAGCCAGAGATGACAATTCGACCCGATCAGTGCCAACCCCAATTCAGCCTGGGCTTAAGTTAAAGAGAGAGTGGACGGCTTCTTATAATATGGTGAACCCTGCCGAAGCTATGCAAGATCGTGAAATAGCCGGCTCAGTCGCGCAAGAACATAGCGACGACACCCCGTCCACCCTCTAACACACGTTACCTGGACCCGGCCCAGTCGCGCAAGAAAATAGCGACGCCACCCCGTCCACCCTCCAACACACGTTACCTGGACCATCCGGCACCCAAGCTCAGAGGGATTATGCAAATGTGAGCATTTTTTCCTACCTTTCTATTTCTTCATTTTTCAGTCTTTTTCAATCCCAATATAAACATATCTCTTTTAGATATTAACCCCTATTACATATCTAAATGTAATTTCTTTTGCAGAGAAACCGCTCTTTTTCTAATCTTTGATATCGCTTCGTTATTTCATAAGAGAATATTTTTAGGTAATTTCTATTTATAATCACTGCCATTGAAACTCAAAATGCTATTTTTTCTAATCTTTACTATTTTCTCTGTTGCTATTTCTTCGCTGTTATCGCATAAGCGAATATTTTTCATGGGTAATTTCAATTAATGCTCACCATTTGAAACTCCGTGAATGCTCTTTTTCACATAATTTTGAGAGAGAGATTATCCCATCTGTCACATATTGTCGTTCTAATTTACACTGAATATTTATATCGTGCCATGTTTCGCTCTTACATAGAATAAAAGAACTCCAATGTCCTAAAATATTAATTTTAAAGACAATTTGTTCTCCGCTATTTCAGAAAACACAGAATTACGCAAACGCCATTGAAACCGTGATTGACTAAAAACCGCTAATGTAAAACAGGGAAAGGAGACGCCAAAATTATTTATAACCTCGTGCAGGGTGCTTTATGTCAAAACATAACGGTTTAATGCATAAGAAGTGTATGGGGACAGTGACTTAACAATTCTCAACATTTTGAAGTTCAAACTCGTTCATCTAACCTTCATAATTTACAACTCATGTGTTCACCGAACCTGTAGAGCGGAGTTAGAAATATTTCAACTTTTTTTTAGACATTATGTAAATTCCCGGGACCCGCAGAGCCGGTGGGCCGGGGAAGTATTGTGGGAAGCACTGTGGGTCCAAAAAGAACCACAGAGATGCGCTGTGGCTTCGAAAAGCGCCACGGACCAGGAAATCTCCACAGGGATGTGCAAAGGGCCAGGGAAGCGGTGGGGGAAGTGCCACGGGTCAGGGACGTGCCACGGGCTCGAGAAGCATCGCGGGACGCGATGCGAGCCCCGAGAAGCGCCACAGGGATGCGCTGTGGCTCCAAAAAGCGCCACGGGTCAGGGAAGCGTCACAGGGATGCGCCCCGGGTCCGAGAAGTGCCACAGAGATGCACTGTGGTAAAGTGCCATGAAAAAAAAAAAAATTTAACACTTTGAAAATAAGCTATTTTTTTTTTTGAACAAAATCAAATTGCAGCCTTCCATGTAAAGCAGCATTTTAGATTGTATTTATCTTATATTAAATTGGATTTTCTTTCAGTTGAATTAACCAAATGTTATTAAGCAATAATAATCCAAATTTTAAAAGCAGTAGGGATGATTTGAACACTTTGAAAATAAATTATTTTTTCATTTACAGGTTGTCCTGGTTCCATACTCGCCATCTCCCCCCTGTTCGTCAGTTGGAGAAGGAGAGGTAGCACACGTGGAGCCCCCCAACAATTCACTATGGGATGATTTACATCAAATTCCTTTTAATATTGATGAGTTTTTTGCTGATTTTTTAAATGTAGATAGTAGCACAGTTGAGCTGATAAGACTTGAACCCTAATAATTTAAAAATTTTAATTTATTTTAACGGGAACCCTCCACCCTCCTATCCCCTCTCGAATCCACTTTGAACACCGTAAGTGGTGCATTCGCCATATATTATGTACCAGTTGGGGGGATGGGTACCTATCTCCGAGGGGGAGGGGGGTACAACTCTCCCAGACTGTCAGCTGTCCACCAGAATTTTAAATAATAGAGTTTTTTTCTCTGCAGTGTTTGGTGACCCTTTTAATTCACTATTGTCTGGTAATTTTGTCTATAACCTTATATAAATTATGGCAGCCTATGTAGAAAAAATTCGTGCACTTCTGGAGAACCAAATTCAATTGTGGGGAGGTAAGGATTCAATTAAGGTTTGCATTGTTTTAAAGTTTTTTTATTTGAAAGAGGGGAAAAGTGAAGTTTACTATAATTACATACATTCCGAGATGCGTTTTGTTTATTCAAATTTAGAAATTTTTGGGGGAGTTTTCTTGGATTGGGTAGATCACATTATAGCGCATCTTGATAACTTTAATGAAAATGGAAGTGGCTCAGTAGTTCTTTTTATTGAAAATTTAAGCGGAAATATTTGTAAATTAAAGAAAGATTTTATTTTAAGAGGGGGGGCTGGGTATGAAAGGGATACAGTTTTAAATTATAATCCAGATCTAGTAGGTTGTCGTGGTGTCCAGAAGATCTGTTTTGAAACAGGTCATATGTGTTTCCGATATGCTTTCCTCATCTCAGCATATGAGCCTCTAGCTCGGGACGCTACCAAGAAGAATTTAGACATTTGGGCTGTACATGGGAAGGAAGGTTCCAGTTTTCCAGTTG